>NC_133784.1:14216938-14230744 GCF_003597395.2 Chelonoidis abingdonii
TCGGCCCGGCCCGGCCGTGCCTGGGGCGGGCGCCTGGTGCCCAGGAATCTCGGCATCCCCCGCCCCGGTGGGTGGGGCAGAAACCCAGGCCGGGCGGGCGGGCACCGGGGGCTGCCCTTGGGCAATCCCCATTTCACCCCTGCCAGTGCCCTTTGCCGGCAGACGGCCCCCGCTGTCCCGAGCCCTGCCTGCAGAGCCATCCCCCAGCCGGGCCCACATCTTAGACGCGCTGCTCTAGCTACCTTGCTCAGGGCTGTGAGAAAATTTGCACCCTGAGCGCCTCCTTGGGTCGACTCAGGCTACGGTTACATTGAAGAGCTTACAGTGGCGCAGCTGCACCTATGAAATTGTGCTGCCCTGAGCTGTCTAGTGTAGCCCCTGTAAGTCCCTAGGAGAGAGCTCTCCCATTATCTCAGTAAACCTACCCCTGAGCCCTGGCAGCTGTGTCAGGAGAAGCTCTTCTGCTAACATGGTGGTGTCCACACCAGCACTTAGGTCATTGTAATTTACATTACCCAGGGGTGTGGCTCCTTCACACCCCTGAGTGACACTGGCAGTGTAGATGTAGCCCTAGTCTCTGCTGTGGATAATACAGCTAGGTCTTCCATCAACCTGGGCTTTCAGATGGGAGGATTATCTATCAACAGCCCTTCCATTGACATAGTATGCGGCTAAACTATGGCGATACAGCTGCAGTGACTGTACTATAGACACACCCTAGATGCCTATCACTGTATATCTGTACACTTTGAGCTACCTGTACAGGGTGACAGGGTTGTCCAAGGAGCTGATAATGGGGGAATATAGTAGAGTGCATTCCTGTGTGCCCAAACCCCATCTACCTCTCCAGGTTGGTTATTGAGTTGTGGCTTCCTTCCCCGGTGAAACTGGGGCAGCTTGCAGGTACTGTGCCTCCTTTGGTTCTTATGAAGCAGCAGAAGAGATTAGGATGCACCTGCTTTGGAGAAACAGACCACGGAGAGGAAATCCAGAAGCAAGGAGCATTCTGGAGCCTGTTAGTTCCCCTGGACTCCCTTCCCCTGGACTCCCGAAAAGAATAACCCCGTGTACCCTCTAACTGAGGATTTTAAAGCTTTCAGTGCCTTCCTTGATTAAGGTTTGTTTTGTTTTCATTCCACTGATGGGAAGATTCAGGCACAGAGGGGTTAAGTGACTTCCCCAAGGTCAGGCAGTCTGGAGCAGCAGCACATCTGACTTCCAGTCTAGTGCTTTAAACACAAGAATATCTGTCCTACCCCAAAAAGCAGCAGAGAATCCTGTGGCACCTTATAGACTAACAGACGTTTAGTCTATAAGGTGCCACAGAATTCTCTGCTGCTTTTACAGATCCAGACTAACACGGCTACCCCTCTGATACTGTCCTACCCACTTCTTCTGAACTCTTTCTGTCCTATCCTATTCTCCATCAGAGCCCTGTTTTTTACTGGAGTTTCACTTGGAGACCAGATTCTTATTCACTTATTTCTCTAAGCTGTTGAGTGCTGCTTATATCATGTTCCACCCCAAAGGTGGCTGCATCTCCATGGCCTTATCTACATTACACACTTTTATTGTGTTTGAACGTGATTCTGAATAATTGAGTTAGATGGCATAATGCTGACCATAAGTGGAGCGGTCAGCATAAACTAGGACAAGTCACGTTCAGCATCATGTCAAACTATGGTGATTAAACCCCGTGTTATGGCAACAAACATACTTTGGTCTGGTCTGTGTTAGCCTAAGTCATGTTCAGCGCTGTGTAATGTAACTCAGTTGCTTCATGATCATGATGCAATACAATAAAATGAAGTAGCATAGACAAGGTCATTGGTGTGAGAAGGCATTCCAGTATTCGTACGTCTGGTTGAGTTGGTAAAGCACCTTGGGATCCTTTGTGACTAAAAGTGCTATGTACATTCAAGATTATCTACTCACTGATTCTCTTGTACGTTTGCTACCTTCCTTTTTTCACTTTTCACCCCTTCACAAATTCTCCAATCTTTTTAATCCACTCTTTTGCCACTCTTTGGTCTCCCCCTTCACTTTCTTCTTTTCACATAGCCCTTCACATTCACTCCTCTGCTCCTTCTCTCCTTGTTTAATTTCCAATCATGGCTGCCCTCCATCTATCAGTCATTACTGATAAATCTCCATTTCAATGGTTTGTTTTGTTTTTGCAGGCTTTTAAAACAGCTTTGTTTCTGTGTGTGGGATTTCAAAATAGCAGTATTAGAAATTTGAAAGAGAAGTGAATATAAACTTCAGCGTAAGTGCCAAAAAGTAGAAAACAACAAATCTCTGCAGGTTGTGTTTAACTTTCACTTACATGACAGGAAAAGAAAATGTATGTGCTTCAAGGCAGGTGTTGGAGTCATGTCTACTTGGCACTTCCCATATTGCTAAGGGAACTATTCCGGAATAACTAGTTCTGATTAACTCCATTATGGATGCTTTTATTCTGGAATAAGGCACTTGTAATCCATTTGGTTTAAACTAATTCAGATAAGGAACTCTTATTCTGGAACAAGAGTGTCCACACAAGGAGTTAATCATGAATAACTAATCTGCTTTAAATTCATGGCCTACCTTATTCTAGATTAATTTTCATGTGTAGACAAGTCCTAAAACTCTGGTTGGGGGGAGGGGAAGAGTCCGGTGGCATTTCTGGTTGCAAAAAGGGGTTTCCAGTATAGAAAAGATTGAGAGTCATTGCTTTAATGTATTGATAGTATTTAGAAGCCTATAGAACAGAAGACTGGGTAGATAGTGCAGGTGTGAACATATGTGCTAGAATACTTGCATGTTTTTCAGTAATGTCGAGCAGGTGCATTGATGCTATCAACAGTATAAACTCTTCTGAAGGCATATTTTACCAATGTCATCTAACCTTCAGACCCTGTGTCTTATCTGCATTAGTGTTTACACCTCTGAGTTAGATGACACAGTGGTAAAGATGCCTGGACCTCGTCTGCACTAGCTGAAAATGGTAAAGAGCTATCCAAGTGTCAACAAGGCGTGTGCGCATCCTGAACCCGTGCAGATCTCCAGAACAGTGTTTGACAGGTTTTGATGCCTGTCTCCATCTCCCTGTGGTATAGCTGGAAGGTGCAGAAGAGCTGCATAGATAAGATAATCTATTTCATTGTAATTGGCAGAGTTGTTTACACATGATCTCTCACACATTTTCCTTTTTTTAAAGAATGCATCTCCATCCATGATAATAGCACAGGTCATAATCACTCAGCACTTGTAGCAAATCTCTTTTAATTGGCCTCATTTAACACCCATAAGGGTGTACTTTATTTTGCTCTCCTATGAATCCCCCTCCCCAAGTTGTATATAATTTATTGCAGGGTATGTTACAGATAGAAGAACAGCCTCTGGCTGTCAGCAACCTTTCTGGTATGTCAGATTTCCAGCTTGACAGGCAGCTGCAGCAGAGTTTGTGGGTGTGTGAGGCAATGATACTGCAGCAGCACAAGCAATTTGTGGTGCTACTCAGGCTTGACGCATCTATTCTCTCCAGGATTCTTGTGCATCTGGAGATGATTGGGTTAATGGTCCTCTTGTTGATTCTCTTTTCCTCCCAGCTTGCCTGTTGGCTTTGTTGAAGTCCAGGGTATTTGAGTTCCGTTTCCCCCTTTTTAGCTGTTTTTCTAAGCTCTGAGCTTGAATGTAAATATCTCTAGGTTGCTCTTTTGTGTGAAGTTAGACTCTGAACAGAACATAGAGCTATCAGATGCGTAATGTTAGTGAATATTTTTTAAAAACCCATCTAGCCCAGAAGTCTTTTTAAAACTTAAGGTTACTTTATTGTTTCTGAAAATAGGGGAAGCAGTTGCTTTGGTTAGAGTCAGACATCATAATGCCGGTGGATGCAGTTGCAAGCTTTGCCAAATTTGTACCACTCCACTTCAGCCTTGACCTGTAAGAACATCCCCCATAGGTCTGCAAGTGCACTTCATTCCTGACCTCTAGCTATCCTGTCTTCACAGCAGTATTTGCAGATCTTGGCTTGTGGGCAGTTTCTGCCTGGGAACCATGCCATAGTTTCAGTATGGACCAATATCCAGAAAGGAAATGGTGGTGACCAAGCTCATTCCCTGTGTAAGCTATTGAGGAATGCAGCTGACATCTGTAGAGGTGAAAGGTGTGTGGATCCCTTACATCTGGAAGCCTCTCCCACACCACTCAGGGTTTGTCTCCACTAAAGTTTTGACCTTGAGTTAATTGTTTGCCAGTTAACTTGAGGTAGTCCACATGTTTGTAAAGGCTAGTCTGGACCCTTCCGGAAGGTTTGTTCCTGGCTGTAAATATTTGTGGTTTACCCAGGATAAACACCACAAGATCTGTATTTTATTTATTTATTTTCGGTGAAATAGGGCTTGCTTTTTTTGTTTGTTTTTTAAAGCTGTCACAAAAGCTCTCCAAACAAGAAGCAGTTGCAGTCTATTTCTGTATGGACTCAACCTGCTTTTGTGTAGGCTGAATGGAATGAATAGCCCAAAATAAACAAGACAGACCAGCTTCACTCAGAACCTGCAACCCTACTAATGACCTTGGGAAGATCCTTAGGAATATCTGTCTCTGCAGAGTGTGTAGCTGTATATAACTAAATATATTGCTCCTGCTGGGATTGTAGCACATTTAGTATTGACCAAAAGAACAGGAGTATGGTGTCCATTTTTCAAATTAATTCCAGTTCAGCAGTCTCATGTTGGAGTCTGTTTTTGATGGACACCATTAAATTAGGCTTGAATAAAGACTGGGAGTGGATGGATCATTACACAAAGTAAAACTATTTTCCCATGTTTATTCCCCCCTGCCCCACACATGCTGTTCCTCACACCTTCCTGTCAACTGCTGCAAATGGAGCATTTTGATTACCACTACAAAAAGTTTTTTCTCTCTCCTGCTGGTAATAGCTCACCTTAACTGATCACTCTTGTTAGAGTGTGGATAGTAACACCCTTTGTTTCATGTTCTCTGTGTATATATGTATATTTTCCACTACATGCATCCGATGAAATGAGCTGTAGCCCATGAAAGCTTATGATCAAATAAATTTGTTAGTCTCTAAGGTGCCACTAGTGCTCCTGTTCTTTTTGCGGATACAGACTAACACGGCTGCTACTCTGAAACTTAGTATTGACAGTGTTTCTAGTTGCTCTCAGGGTGAAATGTTAATTGTCTTAACTTAGCCTAAATGCTTGCAAACTGCTTCTCCATGTGATGAATTTAATTCTCATTAAATATAAATGCTGGAGTTAAATATTTAAACTAAATATTTAAACTTTCATATTCCCCTGGAAAATCATAGAAGATAGTGATGACTATCACTTGTTCATCTGGTGGTGCCCAGTGCAGGATTATTTCCTACGGTATATTATTACATGCTCTAACCCTCATTAATACAGAGTTGCCGGATGGTGCCTCATGCACTTATAGAAGCTGAGTTCAGCAACACTCAAACCTCTGAAAACCTGGAAGTGTAGAGTAAGGTACAAGTCACCTGCAGCAAAGTTTTTGGGCACTTAATTTCTTTGTTTCTTAAAAATAATTTCTCAGCATCCCCATGTATCACAGTCCAACTGTTCACCTCCACTGCCTCTGGCTCCTTGACAGCGATCATCTTAGCCACAGAATATGCTGGCTGCCCCTCCATAACATCATCTCCTCTCTTTCTGCCTATCCAATATAGCCTAGTTCTCCACAGAGGGATGGGTATCAGAATGGGGCTTGCAGGTTGAGGGAGTTGGGGAAAGGATGCAGGAACAGCACAGTAACTAGCAAGGAGTTGGTGGGGAAAAATTTTGAAGGGGGAGACAGACATGGAGGGACATGGATATGGGAGGGATGAGGACAGAGCTAAAGCCCCCGGCGTCCCTCTCCTTTTCAACTCCACTCTTCCTGCCTTTCCCTCACATTCCACCTCTTTGCTCCAACCGCCCTCCCCCTTCTACCCTTCTGCTCAGACTCCCCTCTCACTACTCTGACATTGTCCCAGAGGAATGCAGCTGTCAGGGTATGTCATGAATAGTCTGTCTAGAGCTGTTCTGTTCTGCACAAGCTGGAGTTTGTGTTGCCTCCAGCTTTTAGTCCCAGTGAGTTACAATAGTCCAAGCTTGGAGGTGATGAATATTATGACTCATTGTATAGATGATCATCATTTGAGAGGGATAAGCATAGTTTTCTGATGAATTGGAGATGCAAGAAGGTCTTTTTCACCGCTCTTGATACCCGATTCTCCAGGATTAGTGCTGGATCCAATAAGACTTGAGACTCCTTACTTACTATGTTAATGGAGGGTGGATGCCTTCAGTGGAGGAGAGCTCATTGTCTTGGCTAGCTCCTCAAAGTTTTGTCCTCTTCCCACTATCATCGCCCTAGTCAAGGTAACATTCATTTTCTGTTCACCTAGTGTTCATCTAGGTGCTAATGTCTTTCAGGTATTTTGCCATCTTTGTTGTAGCATTGTCTGAGTCTATGGCAGATATTCAGAGGTGAGTTTCATCAATGTGGTGTTAGCAATGGAACCTATAGTGTCCTGTAATTTCTTCAAAAAGTAGGACAGGTGGCGTCTAGGGGAAGAGAAAGCATTTCTCCTTGCAGAGAGACCTCTCATATGAAAGGAAGATGAGAAATTAACTGCCATCACAGTTCTTTGAGTCTTTCTCATCTTATTTTTCTTAGTTTTGAACTGGATCTCTTGGATTCAGTGAATGGTACTTTTAACTCAAGCTGTGTGCCCTTTTCTTTAGGCTGAGCCATACTTGCCTTCATCGAAAACATAGATCCTGCTGCTGTCTTCTGACTCCTATCATCCTACTCCTGGGGGAATTCTGCGCCAAAAAAATTTAAAATTCTACGCACCATGTTTTGAAATTCTGAATAGTTTATTTGTCAAAATAACACAATGTAATCACACCAGTTTCAATTATTTTGGTAATTTATTTCAAAATAGCTCTCAGCAAGTATGTCTGTAACAATACTGAAAACAAAAAATGATTCAAGAAATTATTTTTGACAAATAGATTCCTTATTAATTAGAACTTTCAGTACTAATTAATTTAAACTACAATACAGAACTGTATTTCCAACACTCATCAGAAGTAGTGGAGAGGCTTGGGGGAGTCGGGTAATGGAGGAGCTGAGGGAGAGGGAAGTAGGTTGGTAGTGAACCTGGAGGTTTGTTGGGTGTGAATGGGAGAAGTATAGAACAGTTTGTTTTGCAGGGGAGCAGGGTGGGTAAGAATAAATTATTTTTCAAAAAATAAAAAAAATTAGATTTTTTAATTTAAATTAGGTTTTATTCCTCAAAAAGCATTTTATCAAAAAAATCCATCTAAAGATAGTTTTAATTAAGATACATTATAGCTCAAAAATATTTCATCATGGAATAGGGATTATAAATTCTAATTATATAGTATGAGACAATATATTCATGTAGTGTTTAAAAAAAGTTTTGTAAATGAGTTCCAATAGTTCATGGATTAGGGACCCAATCTTATGGGGTCCAGGGTCTTCTGTATAGATCATTTAACTTAATCTTTCTATCTATCCAATGGGACTCAGTGCTCAGTCTAGAAGATACCATCAGAGATGCTTAGTTTTGCAGTTCTCAAAATGTGGATTTGTGTTATCTCCAGAGATAACATGCTTGTTAACAGCAAAAATGTTTTAAATAAATAAATAATAGAGATGAGAAATAACAGACTTCAACACTATTGTCCCTTTGCAAATTTGTGTGCACTGAGTCAATCCCTTATCTCTCTCTAAAAGTGCAAAGTTTCAAAAAGTTCAATGAATAGAAGATTGTTGGGGGCGGAATAGATCTGGACAAGGAGAAGAAGTCTGGAGATAAATGTGAGAAAGGGAGGAAGAGGCAGCAGAAACAAAAGTGAAACTGTTTGAGCAGCATGTTCCAGAATGCACTTTTATATAGAAATCCATGATTAAATCGAGTCTTCCTGACTAGTGATTTAAATCAAATCCACCCTGGAGGTGAGGGATTGTAAGGGAGCTGGGGCGCCTCCCTCATGCAGATGCTGGCTGACTCCTAGCCTTTCCCATTCAGTCAGGCACATCTGCCCCGTCCCCGTATGTCTCTGCACACCCACTCAGCCACCCCCTGCATCTCATCCCCATGTGACCCTGCACCCCTACTCCATTCAGCCCCTGGCTCAGTCTGCCCCCTCTCTCTCCCCACACTAGTCCTTCTGAACTCCAATCTATGTGACCCTCCCAGCAGCTCCATGTGCTCTGCTCTGTCTGTCTGCCCGCCCATGTCCTGTGCTTCCTTACGTGGCCCGGTGGGCAGAGTGCTGTGAGGAATGCAGCCTCTCCTCCTCCCTGCTGGCTGCTATGGCTGGCAAGCCTTCTGTATTGGTGCCACAACAGTGCATGGTGGGCGAAATGTGTAACTGCAGTGTCTCTCCGACAGAATTTTCTGCGGAGAAAAAAAATCTGGGTGGTGGTGGGGAACACACATGAATTTTGCATCTGTGCAGTGGCCCGGAATTCCCCCCAGGAGAACTGTCTGCAGTTTCTCTCAGCCTGTGCCCTTCTCCTCTTCTTCCTGTGTAATTTCCCCCTCCACCTTCATGAGAGAGCCCATCTTAAACCAATATTTCCAGAATAAATACCACCCTGACTCCAGGAGATGATGAAAACATGTGCCATTAGGATGCGTTAGTATAAGTAGTTTGTTCTTGGTATCATCCCACAGTACTTGGAATGATGAAGCCGTGGCCTCATGCCATATAAGCACAGAGCTTCCCACAGTAATATTCTGCATGAACCATGACAAGTTTTGATTTTTGCCTCCCCCTCTCCCACCCCCAACCATTACTTTTAAAAGCAAATTCCCTCCTCTCACAATCGTATTTGATCTCTTGAAGCAGTTTTATTGGTTTCCGTATGCTGGGTTTAAGATTTTAAACCAAGATTTTGTTTAAGTATTGTTCTAATTACAGTTACTATTAAGTGTGACCTTTCTTGGGCTCGTTACTTTAATTCTCTTGCATCTATTACAGCTGTTGTATAATTATCCTTTTCTTCTGTCAAGATGTCTTTATCACATCTCTGTATTGCTGAATGAAGATGGAGTGAATGGCCCCTTTGGCTGATGGGTAACATACTGTTTCTATTACAAAGGGCATGTCTACACTGCCCTGCAGTTCAGCCTTTGGGGGCATGAATAGCAGTGTGTGCCGAAGTGTTGTGGTGTAACTGCTCTGTGTGGATGCTCCAGGCATGAACTTGAAGGTCCCTCATTTGCACTAATGTAGTATGTTGTAGTACACAGTATAATCTGTTGAGTTATGTGATGGTGTGACATTGTCAATCGTTGTCTTTATACATTTCAACGTTGGTTTGTATGGTGGTTTTTCTTTTTACCACTGCTGCACACTGAGCAGAAGTATCTACGGCGCTCTCCACACTAATGCAGGTCTCTCATGTAGTTACAGTTAATTTAGAAGCCAGTATTGGTTATGGATATTTCAAATATATCTTTTCAAAGTGCATTACTTTGTGTTTCTCAACTCTGAATTTCATCTGTCATTGTGCTTCCCATTTCTTATATACCTTTGAAGTTTCTCACAGACTTTATTAGCCTTGACTCACGTAAATAATTTTATCATCTCAAAATTTTTCTGCAACAGGCTCAGCCTGTTAATTAATAATGGAGAAGCAGCAACCAGTACAAAGTTAAGGCCAGAAACCAGTTCCCATTTTATGGCGTGTTCTTCAGCTTGCCCTTAGAAACCACAAATAAAGGCCTATCAGGCTAAACATTGGTAAAAGAAACAAGGCTGTGAGCGGTGCTCCTAATAGCTGTTATGCTACCACCTTTGCCGCCTTCTCTCTGTTCCTCGTTCTGTTTCAACTCTTCGCTCCCCCACACCCAAGTGTGAGGGAGCAGGTCACTAGGGACCTTAGTGGGAATGGTTTTGAGTGGAGAAGACACGCTTGATCACAGAAGATCCAGGAAAGGAGAGAGCTTTCCACCTTTCCTGGATTTGTCAAGGTGTCAAGATCTGGGTGCGGCCTATAGTCATGGGCTCCACCATATTTGCCTTGAAGCCTTTTTCTCCAGTAGCTCTCAGTCAGTCTGATGAGCTGTTCTAGAAGTTTTGGTACATCCCTGTGCCCTTCACCCGTCCCTCTCTTCACTCCAGAGTATCAGATCCATGTTTTCAGACAGCTGTTTATAAACCTACAGCTTTCTTTTTGTTTTTCCACTCAAGTATTTGTTCCCCCGCCTACCCTGGGAGTTTTTTTTCTCCTTAGCACATGTTCTTTTATCATCATACCATCCCATCGCTGACTTCCTGGTCCTTCTTGTTACACTAGATGGAAGTTTGGGAGTGGGACTAAGGAGTCTTATATGAAAGACCTGGAAGGTTGAAGCTATTTAGAGTGCTCAGGCCTCTTTTTGTATACATTTTTATTGTACTGCAGCTCATTTTGTAAGAGGGAGAAGATGGGCAAGAACATATTTATTATTACGACTGTTACCATAGAGCACACTCATGGGCCAGGACTCAGATGTGCTAGGCAGGGCTGGATTAATATTTTGTGGGCCTGGTGCCAAACATATTTGTGGGCCCCCATAGGGGCAGTGGAGCATGGTGCAGGGAGGTCAGTCCCCAGAGTGAGGGGCCAGCAAGGGGCAATGGAGCATGGCATGGCAGGAGTGGCCCCACTCCACCCAGCTTGGTGCGAGGGCACTTTTTACAAACTGGCAGTTGCCAGATGCACAGTGGTCCACCTAGCCCTGTGCTGCCAGCATGACCCTTCCCCTCGGGTTGGGCCCATGCGATGCCACACGGCCCCCCCTGCCCAACACCCCATAGGTGCCAACTCTGTGGGTGCTCTAGAGCACCCATAGGAAAAAAAATCGTGTGTGCTCAGCACCCACTGGCAGCCCTGCCGATCAGATCCTCCCCCTCGTCCCCAGTGCCTCCTGTCCACCGATGATCAGTTGTTCAGCAGCGGGAAGGAGGCGCTGTTGGGAAGGGGAGGAGCAGGGGCAGGAAGAGGCAGGGGCACTCTGGGGAGGGTGCGGAATGGGGCAGGAAGAGGCAGGGCAGGGTGGAGTGGGGGCAGGAAGAGGTGGGAGCGCAGGGCCTTGGTGAAAGGGTGGCCTGGGGGTGGGGCTTGGGACAGAGCTGGGGTCAAGCACCCATGGGGAAATCAGAAATTTAGCACCTCTGCAATCCCCCCAACTCCCTATGGCCAGAGCCCCCCCACCCCCCACACACAATTGCAGAGTGCCTTGCAAAACCCTGCAGGCCGAGAGGAGGAAGTGGTGGGCTGGGGGGAGCCAAGCGGAGCAGGCTGGGGCCCCTTCTGAGCATGGGCCCAGCTCCATGGCGCCACTGGTGCAATTGTAAACCCAGCACGGGTAGTGTTCAATGTATCGAGGATCGATTTATCGCGCCTTGTCTGGACGCATTAAATCGATCCGCTAATCGACGCCCATACTCCACCTTGGCAGGAGAAGTAAGCGGAGTCAACAGAGGAGCCGTGGGCAATCGACTCACCACCATGAGGACGGCCAGGTAAGTCGAACTAAGATACTTCGACTTCAGAAGTTGCATATCTTTGTTCAAATCCCCCCACTAGTGTAGCCCTGGCCTAAGTCACTTTTGAAAATCTTGGCTTGTAGCACATCTGGGAGCAGATTGCCTTGAGGTGGAGCAAAGGAATCTCCTTTCTCTTGTCCGCTGAGCTAGCCTATGCATCTTCCTGGCACAGAAATCCTACTGCTTCTCCTTCTACAGAAGCAGTGTGTGCAGAGCATAGCAATCTGTAGGCAGCTAAGTGATGCAAAGGACTCTCCTCTCTTAGCCAGTGTTTCATTATTCTCTCTGCCTGAGGCTTCAAAGCTTTGTTTTTTTAGTTAAAATCTTTAAACAATGGGTTATCTGTTTTCACAGACTTTGGAGGGTTTGAAATAGCAATTACCCTCAGGCATTTGGCTCAAGATTACAGCAATAAGTGCAATCATCAGAGGCTCCAACCTCCTCTGTAAACCAGGCTGTCATAAGGTTACCTCTGCAGCGTCTAACTCCAGGGAAGTGCATCATCCTTTACTGAGGGCTTGGCTACACTCAAAACTCCAAAGCGCTGCCACGGCAGCTGCAGGTACTCCACCTCCCCATGGGGATTAACTTGCAGTGCTGGGAGCCACGCTCCCAGCGCTGGGGGCACTGTTTACACTGGCACTTTGCAGCACTGTAACTTGTTGCGGTCAGGGGGGTGTTTTTTTCCACACCCCTGAGCGAGACAGTTGCAGCGCTGTGAAGCGCCAGAGTAGCCAAGGCCTAATTCAAGGAAAAGCCAGATCCTCCTGGCCCCTCACAGGTGTGTTGGTTTGTGGGATGGACGTTAGGGGGAGAGTTCCCAACAAGTTGTTAATAATTTTGCTATAGAGCAGAATCAACCAGTGTCTGAAATCTTCTAGCTCCTGCTAAGGTGGGGACTCTTAGAGAGTGCGTAGCACAATGTGTGCCAGAACCTCACCCGGGCCTTTGGACCTCACCACAGTACAGTTAATAATTGGTATCTAGTTGCTGATTTATTGCAAAACCTTGTCTTAATGGAGAGATTTGCCCATGTTCTACAGCACAGCAGTCTGAAATTTTCCATGGCTATAACATGTTTAAATTTCAGGGTAACTTTTACGACTATTGACATTTCTGAGCTTTGTGCTAGCAGATGCCATCTTCTGAAAAGTGACCTTATAAGTGCGGGGGTCCAATATCAGAGATTGTGTGCAAACCAGTTGCCATCTTGCTGTGGTGTTTGGGATGACAATCAGAATAAGAACGCTTCTTGAGTGTTTTGTTTAAATATCAAACAGTCAGGTTTTCCTTCTGATGCTGTGGGATCTAAAGCAGGTTACAAATATCAGCCATTCTGCTGTCTATGATGCTTCACAGTAAGATGTCAGCTGCCAATAGGAATCCAAAAGCCATTTCTAATAAAAATGTACATTTTCAAATGCAATGCAATTTATTTGTGGTAGGAAGAGCTCATTTCATGTGGACTTTGTTGTGCACAGTGGGACTTGCTTTTTTTCTAAAAAGAGGTTTTATCTCAGGAACGTTCATTGAACAAAGTTGTATGGTGTCCATATTTCTGAGGTTCTGTGACGCTTTCCATCTCTGACAGATTCTGTTGATTGGCAGCCAGTCGTCATGCTCTAGTCTCCCAACATTCTGGCCTGTTCTTATCTTGCCATAAATGCCGTGCCATGCTGCTCTCACAACAGTCAGAAATAGCGTGTGCTGACTGGCTCCTGGTTTTATCAGTTGACTCCCCTCCCCAAAAAAGAATCTGAGGAGGAACTGTTCCATTTTCTTAGTTCTAAGGCCTCCCCATTGGCATCATGTAACCTTTCAAAAGGACAAGAAAGATAAGCGCTTATTATACCACTTCCCCTGTTCAAGGTATTTGGCACACAACAGCCTTATCTGGAGAACTTAGTGCTGATCTTTCAACAATGGGTGCAAGCACTAGTGTAGGCAGGGATCAGGCATTTTCAGCACTGTCCTGTGAGCAGATGATCATGGCAAGGTGGTATAAGAACTGTGTCATGTCTGTGTTTGTGCTTACACAGCTGCATTGTCGGTGGGGAAACTGGTACTGCATTTTCTACTGAAACTACGTTCTTCTTCGAGTGGTTGCTCATATGCATTCCATTTAGGTGTGTGCGCGCTGCGTGCACAGCCGTCGGAGAAACTTTTTCCCTAGCAACACTCGGCGGGTCGGCTGGGCGCCCCCTGGAGTGGCGCC
>NC_133784.1:14233800-14260208 GCF_003597395.2 Chelonoidis abingdonii
AAGCCATAAATTAAGCTATCTTGCTACAAATGTCACCGAACGTTTTTACTCTTCTAATTTTCTTTAGTTTTAAACCATCTCAATACAAGTTGGTGCTCACTGTATTCTAGCAAAGCTCAGCTGTCTGGATCCTTTGGGCCAATACCCTGAGCGTACCCCACTGCTGTTTCCACAATTGTGAGGAACAGAAGGCTAGATGCAGGAACTAATTCAGGGTAGAAATCACTTACTCCCAAAAGAAAAGGAAAAAAGGCAGCACAAAAAAGCCATAGCAAACTGAAAAGGGGATTGTACTTTCCTGTTACAAGATTTAGTGCTTGAGAGCCAGAGTTTAAATTGCTCATACCAAGGGCCGTCCTTACCCATACGCAAAGAATGCAGCTGTGTAGGGCAGCAGGGAATTTGGGGCACCATATTTCTGGTGCCCTGCACAGCTGCATGCTGCTCCAGCCCCTGCTCCGCCTCTTCCCCATAGCCCCGACCCCTGCTCCGCCCCAGCCCCACTCCCACTCCCACTCCCACTCCCCTGCAGGGGATGGACCTGCACTCACCGCACTCCCTGGGAGCCTGGGGAACAGAGTGGAGCGGGCTGGGGCGTGGTTTCTCCCCTTCCCCCCAGCCCTCTCCCTGTGAAAGCCTGGGGTTAGCTCCCCTCCACCCTCCCACCCACACAGGCCTGGGGCCCCCCACAGGGAGGAGGGCTGCATAGGGCACCAAAATGACTAGGGACAACCCTGCTCATATCATGCTGCAAAGCCAATGAGGAAAATCAACACATCAAAAATGTCTGTTTAATTCACAGCATGGCGCTTCCAGTAGTGTTTAACCTATGGTGTGCTCTCATCGTTACAGAGCTTGAATGGGTATGCATAGCGATGGAAGGATTAAAAAGCAGGTTTAGGAAGATCACTTCATTTTGTTTGTCTGTGTTTTGATCATCCATGTAACACAGATATTTGTGCAGATACTTCCAGTATCAGATAGACAACTTTGCACATACAGCTGGGGTAAGACTTGTCAGTACTTCTCCTGGGAGCTACAGAAGGCAAAATGAAATGAAACTCATTTAAGGAGACATCATCTCCCCAGTAAAGTCATTAGGCAGTATCATCTAATGGAATAAGAGCCAGTCTTGGAATCAAGATGCTCCAGAGCTCACATTTGTTGTATCATTATAGGTCTGTTACCAACCCTCTCCATGTATCAGTTTTCCCAAATACAAAATGGGGATAACTTCTCTCTCCTCACTGTGAGGGACTCTGTGTTGTGAGGGTAAAGAAAACAAGGTTACTTACCTTTGTAACTGTTGTTCTTCGAGATGTGTTGCTCATATCCATTCCACACCCACCCTCCTTCCCCACTGTCGGAATAGCCGGCAAGAAGGAACTGAAGGGTGGCCGGGTCGGCTGGGGTATTTATGCGGCGCCGTGGTGGCACCACTCCAGGGGGCGCCCAACCGACCCGCCGAGTGTTGCTAGGGTAAAAAGTTTCTCCGACGGCTGTGCACGCGGCGCACACACACCTAAATGGAATGGATATGAGCAACACATCTCGAAGAACAACAGTTACAAAGGTAAGTAACCTTGTTTTCTTTACCCTCACAACACAGAGTCCCTCACAGTGAGGAGAGAGAAGTTATCCCCATTTTGTATTTGGGAAAACTGATACATGGAGAGGGTTGGTAACAGACCTATAATGATACAACAAATGTGAGCTCTGGAGCATCTTGATTCCAAGACTGGCTCTTATTCCATTAGATGATACTGCCTAATGACTTTACTGGGGAGATGATGTCTCCTTAAATGAGTTTCATTTCATTTTGCCTTCTGTAGCTCCCAGGAGAAGTACTGACAAGTCTTACCCCAGCTGTATGTGCAAAGTTGTCTATCTGATACTGGAAGTATCTGCACAAATATCTGTGTTACATGGATGATCAAAACACAGACAAACAAAATGAAGTGATCTTCCTAAACCTGCTTTTTAATCCTTCCATCGCTATGCATACCCATTCAAGCTCTGTAACGATGAGAGCACACCATAGGTTAAACACTACTGGAAGCGCCATGCTGTGAATTAAACAGACATTTTTGATGTGTTGATTTTCCTCATTGGCTTTGCAGCATGATATGAGCAGGGTTGTCCCTAGTCATTTTGGTGCCCTATGCAGCCCTCCTCCCTGTGGGGGGCCCCAGGCCTGTGTGGGTGGGAGGGTGGAGGGGAGCTAACCCCAGGCTTTCACAGGGAGAGGGCTGGGGGGAAGGGGAGAAACCACGCCCCAGCCCGCTCCACTCTGTTCCCCAGGCTCCCAGGGAGTGCGGTGAGTGCAGGTCCATCCCCTGCAGGGGAGTGGGAGTGGGAGTGGGAGTGGGGCTGGGGCGGAGCAGGGGTCGGGGCTATGGGGAAGAGGCGGAGCAGGGGCTGGAGCAGCATGCAGCTGTGCAGGGCACCAGAAATATGGTGCCCCAAATTCCCTGCTGCCCTACACAGCTGCATTCTTTGCGTATGGGTAAGGACGGCCCTTGGTATGAGCAATTTAAACTCTGGCTCTCAAGCACTAAATCTTGTAACAGGAAAGTACAATCCCCTTTTCAGTTTGCTATGGCTTTTTTGTGCTGCCTTTTTTCCTTTTCTTTTGGGAGTAAGTGATTTCTACCCTGAATTAGTTCCTGCATCTAGCCTTCTGTTCCTCACAATTGTGGAAACAGCAGTGGGGTACGCTCAGGGTATTGGCCCAAAGGATCCAGACAGCTGAGCTTTGCTAGAATACAGTGAGCACCAACTTGTATTGAGATGGTTTAAAACTAAAGAAAATTAGAAGAGTAAAAACGTTCGGTGACATTTGTAGCAAGATAGCTTAATTTATGGCTTGGCTAACCCAAGTCAATAATTTCTTCCCTCCTTTTGCAACCTACCTAGTGCAAATCAGCAATTTTATTTTTTCTCTCTCAAACCAGCCTTTCCTTTCCTCCCCTTTCTATTTCCCTTTAAGTAGCTGCGTGTGGCACTGCATCTTTTTCATACCTGTCTCAGTCCATAAAACTAGTTAAATAGAAAAGAGGGAGGGAGGAAACTGTTGCAGAAACTGCAAAACCCTCTCAGGAGAGTCCCTCTGATTTAAAAAAAGTATTAGACATCACTTTAGTCACCATGGGTTTGCTTAAACTAAGAGAAAATCTGCATTTTTAAAACGTGTTGGGTAAAATGTAACTAACATGTTTTAAAACTTTAGTGTAGACAGGACAAGATGTTAGCTGTTAAATGTGAATAGTTGTGAAGAAACCGTCTAGGGGCAGTGTAGTTTTAAGCTTGTAAACAACCTGAAACAATAGCTCTAAAAGGTACGGATGGCCCCATTTGTCTCAGTGGGGGGGTGTTGCTGCAAGAGAAGCTGGAATTGTATCCTTGTTTGCCTCGTTTGGTAAAGAGAAGGCTTTTTTCTGCTTGGTTTTTACTTTAGAAGCATCATAAATGTCAAGTCCTACCATCTCTGCTTTTGCTGAAGACTCCTTTTATAGCTCACCTTTAAAGGGATTTAAATGTCTGGACTCTGAATAGATTTACAGTGTTCCCTGTAATTTTGACCTGCAGAACCCTCTGCCTGTATTGTCCTGCATTTGTTTATGACCTGATGCAGCTGGTTCCTACCCCAGTCCTAAACAGCAACTGACACTTGTGTTATCTTTTTGTAATGTGGACAGATGCCCACTAAGAACTGGAATGAGACCAAACTTAATTTTCATATGTTACCTTAGCCTAAATTTGAATCCAGGACTTCAGATGGAAAAGACATGCTAATTCACTTTATCACTCAGCCCCATATTTTGTTTTTAAATTATTCACCACTGTTTTGCAAAGACGCTTTACAGAAAAGGCAGTGTGTAGAACGGAGGAGCCATCGGCTCCATCTAGAAAGGTTGTATGTCATACGAAGGCGGCTATGAACACAACTTAGTCCTTCCAACTGCCATCCGCATGGCCAGGAGGCCTCGAAGGCAAGGTGCCATAGTATGGCTTGAACTGGCTAATGCTTTTGGATCGATGCTCCACCAGCACATTTTTGTCGTGCTGCGAGAGTTCAGGATGCCTGAAAACTTTCTCCAACTGATCCAGGAACTTTATGAAGGCTGCACTACCACCATCCGCTCTGTGGAAGGAGAGATCCTGCAATTCCTATCCGTAGTGGTGTGACGCAAGGTTGTCCCCTCAACCCCATCATTTTCAATTTAGCCATGGAGCTACTCATACAAGCCATCTGCAGCGAGCCATGCGGTTTTGATCTGTACGGCAATGGTATGAATATCCTGGCCTATGCAGACGATCTGGTCCTGACTGCAGACAACCTCAAGTATCTCCAACAAATGTTCGAGATCACCAGACAGGCTGCCAACTGGATGGGACTCCGCTTCAGTGTTAGGAAGTGTGCATCCCTGCATATCGATGGCAGTAGAAGGGACTCAGTCCAGGCGACGTCTTTTCAAATCCAGGGTGAACCTATGATATTACTTGAGGACAGGATACCAAGATCTCGGCATACCCATTGGTTTCCACATCCAGCATACACTTGAGGGATACCATCACGGAGTTCCTACAAGATGTGGCCAGGATCCACTCCTCCCTACTGGTACCACGGCAGAAGACCAATGCCTTGACACCTTCTTGATCCCCCATATCTCATTCGTCCTGGAGGGGATCTGTCATGATGATGGTACCTCTGAACAAGGCAGACAGCACCATCAGGCAGCTAGTAAAGAAGTACATGTTTCTTCCCCAGAGAGCCAGCAATGAACTGGTGTACATCTCGCACAGGCAGGGCGATGCCAGCGTCCCTCATATGGGTGATCTGTGTGATGTTGCAGTGATCACTCACGCCTTCCGCCTTCCGACATGCCTGGACACCAGGGTGAGGAACATTGCAGAAAGTGCCATGTGGGATGTCATGAAGAAGCGAATTGCAAGGACCCGCTCCAAGCAAGATGTCACCATCTACCTGAGCAGCTCACTGGAAGATGAATTTGGAAGAGATGGGAGATTTTGCTTAGCTCTGAACTTGTGCCCGCAATGCTACTTGACAACTGGAGAAGCATATCGGCTGCCGCTGGATGTGGTGCATGAAACACCAGGAGCTGGGAGTCCTGGTGCCACAGGTGAAGAACATGGACCACACAATCCTCACTCTGAAAGCTAGAACCGTGCTGGAGAGGACCCTGAAGGATGCCAGTATGTGGAAAACCTGAAGCAGAAGCCAGACCAGGGCAAGGCATTCAAGATGACGTGCAAGTGGGACACCAGCAACCACTTCCTCCCGGGGGGCAGCTTCACGCCATTTGCCGACTGGAGGTTCAACCGCGTTCCACTGAATGGAGCCATCCGCCACGGGAATCGAGACAAGCTATGTAGGAAGTACGGCTATGCCAACAGGACAGTACCCCACATCCTATGTAGCTGCAAGCCCCATTCCAGAGCCTGGCAGTTGTGACACAAAACCATCCAAGATCGCCTGGTCGGCGCCATCCCACCAACCATAGGGGAGGTTGCCACGGACTCCTCCATCCCCGGAACCGACAGCCATCTGCAACCGGACGTCATTATCACCAGCCGGGACCGGAAGAAGATCATCATGGTGAAGGTCATAGTGCCCTTCGAGAACAGGTCCCCAGCCTTCTGTGATGGCCAGAGGGTCTCCACCTTTTGAGCCTGGGCAACACTTTGAAAGCTAGGGTTTACCAGATTCAGACAGATGCGCTGATCATTGGAGCCCTTGGTGCATGAGACCCCAGTAAGAAACCCGTGTTGAGAGAATACAGAATTGATCAGCGCTACGCTTGGCTGATGCGGCAACTCATGGTGTTGGACGTCATCAAATGGCTGAGGGACATCTACATAGAACACATCACTGGACATCGGCAGTACCAGAAGGGATGAGCTGGAGTGCCAGTGAGAAGTGCAGTGGGGAAAATATTTTCCAAATGGAGAATCTACCCTAAATGCTCAATTACTGAGGGACAATCTACACTCATTCCTATATTTGCTTTCTACAACCAACTCTCTGTATAACTTTCATGAGTGATATACCTGAGTTTTCGGATTCTAATATCTAAACTGTATTGTTTAAATGTATTCACCTTAATTTGGGTTCTTGGTGATTATGCACTATATGTATCTTATGACTTTTTAAAACAAACTTTGTATTGTGGATAATCTAAGCACTATACCCAGATGTACAGACACTCTTTTCTTAAACTGTGTACTATATAATTTTTTTAACATTAGCTTTAATAACATTTTTAAATCTACAGACCAGATTTATTATCGGGGATTGCCTTTTTTGCAATGTAGCAGGAGATTACTTGCTCAAAACTTGTTCCCAGTGTTCCACAGATTAATACAAAATATTTGCTTAGCTCCAAGAAGCTTCTCAGACAGGTGAAACAACATGGTCCTTGCCTCCAAAGGGAAAGGCAGGGGGAAGGATGGATTGCAACAAGGAACAGTGTGACTAACTGGCAAAGTCTGCTATGGAGCTTTCCAATTTCATGGTATTTCTCTGGATTTTTTTCTTTTAACCGTACTACTTCATTTTAGCTTCTTCTGAGGAAAGAAGTTTGTTAGCTGAGGGGTGGGAGTAGGGTTTGAGCAGGCCTTTGGAATAAAGGCCAATTTAAAGAGAAACTTCAAGGAGGAAAGGGTGGAGGTATGGTGGGTTGATTAAGAGATGGGCTGCAGACCTCAGGAGTTACGTGGCAGAAGGCACAGAGGTGTGAGTGAGGGTGAGTGGGTTATTTTGCATTTGTCTTTCATGAATTCCATCTTGTTTAATTCAGAGCAGTTCTCCAATTTGTCAAGGTTGTTTTGAATTCTAATCCTGTCCCCCAACGTGCTTGGTGTCATCTGCAGATTTTATAAGCATAAAGGCAAGTCCTCGACTTTGACATTTGTGTTACGACAAGTGGCACTTACTATGTTTATAAATTGACACCCTGTTTCGACTTTCTGATGTTGTTTTGACTTTTGACGCTTGATTTGACATTGTTCCTACGGGAAAATTGAGTTATGAAGTTTTGACTTAAGATGCGATTTTCAGGAACCAATTATGTCATAAGTCCGAGGACTGCTTGTACTCTCCATTCCATTTTCCCTGGATAATGCTGGTGGTGATGCTGGTGTATTAAAACAGGAAGTAAGCACAGCTGTGTTCCACCAGATCCATTAGGAACGCTGAGTGGAGGAGGGTGGGAGAGACATGGTTTCCTAATGAAGAAGAACAGAACAGTTAGGGAAAGATGTTAAGCTCAAGTTTCTGAGAAGGGAAAATGTGGGGAGTAGAATGAGAAGTCAAAGTGCACAAGTGTTCTTTTAATGTCTTTACAAGGAAGTAAAGGAGATGTTGATTTGTAGCTGAACTTTTCACTTTGTTGCCCAGCGCTGACTTCTGCTGTTTTGAAGCCCTGGATAGCTTTTCCATGCCAGGAATTATTTTTTGGGATCAAATGGAAAAATGACATTTGCCTGAGGCTTTTCTGTAAAATGTTCTGTCTTTAACCTTATCTGCATAACGTGCGCTGCTGGGAAGTGTCTTTTGAGCCCGGAATTCCCTCCTTGGTTCTGTTACTGGCAGGTGGTGATTGTTGTTTATTTATTAGAACTGTTCATCACAGACTGAGTCACAAACTGCTCTTCAGAGTTAATCTGGATGCTCAATGGGGAAAAAAATGGAGACTAGAGAGAAACAATATCCTACACTTAGGTCTTTGTCCCAAATTCCAAGGTGTGGTCATATAGTAACTTACATTTTTAGTTGGACCTGCTAAAATGATGGTGTGACATTACCCAGGGTACAGTCTGGATGGTTGAACAGCTGTGTTCCCTCAATTCTCCAGCCTGGAGTGCCTTTTACACTGCTTTGCTATGAGAGCAACCATTCCTCATCTGCTCACACACAGCCACCAGCATGTAAATTACCCCCAATATATAAATTACTCCCAGCTGTACTGTATGAGTGCTATAGCCAGCAAATTCTTGAATTACACTGTGGAGTAACACCAGCAAATTCCCAGTCTCAGACTTTCCCCCATAAATGTGCATCTTGTACAGCCCAGTCCTCTCCTGAAGAGCACAAGCTCTCGTAAAATCCATTATTTTATGAATAGAAAATGATATGCACAAATCCTGCTTTCTCAAATGGAGTTTCCCAAACACTTCAATCCAAGTACACTGGTTCAGATAGAATAATAAAACAAGTTTATTAACTACAGAAAGATCGATTTTAAGTAATTACAAGTAATAGGCATAAAAGTCAGAATTCGGTTACAAAGAAATAAGATAACATGCAACTAGCCCCTAACTTAACAAGCTAAGTGAATTAAAAGCAAAAGTCTCTCTCACCATGTTTTAGCATGTCTTACTGGCTGAATTTCTTTCAGACAGGATGCCTCCCTCAGTCCAAAGCTGTTACTATGTTTCTCAGGGGTTGTGGCAGCCATGGGTAGAGAGAAAGGGAAGAATAACTTGGGGTGTGTCTTCCCCATTCTTATACATTTCCTCCTCTTTGAGAATCATCTACAGCTTCAGTTCAGGACTCAGAAAGACTGTAGGGACGGGAACCTCCAGCTGTTTCTTTGCTAATATGTACATTTCTTACACCCTTTTCCTGCCAAAGAATGGCCACTTAACCAGGTGACAGTCAATTTGATTTAGTTGACACTTGGCTAAGCATCAGTTTGCTTTTTGTCTCTGACAAACTGGTTTGGGGTGCTTCCCCAGATTTTGAATATATCTTAGGGTATGTCTACACTATGGGATTATTCCGATTTTACAGAAATCGATTTTTGGAAACATTGTATAAAACTGAGTGTACGCGGCCACACTAAGCACATTAATTTGGCGGTGTGTGTCCTTGTACCGAGGCTAGCGTCAACTTCTGGAGCGTTGCACTGTGGGTAGCTGTCCATAGTTCCCACAGTCTTCCCCACCCATTGGAATTCTGGGTTGAGATCCCAATGCCTGAAGAGGCCAAAACTTTGTCGCGGGTGGTTATGGGTAAATGTTGTCAGTCAATCCTCCCTCCATGAAAGCAATGGCAGACAATCATTTCGTGCCTTTTTTTTCCCTGGATTGCCTGAGCAGATGCCATAGCACGGCAACCATGGAGCCTGTTCAGCCTTTTTTCACTGTCACCGTATGTCTACTGGATGCTGCTAACAGACACGGTACTGCAGTGCTACACAGCAGCATCCCCTTGCCTTTGCAAGTTAGCAAAGATGGTTACCAGTCCTACTGTACCATCTGCTGCTTTGATGGGTCAAAGACAGTTACCAGTCATACTGTACCATCTGCTGCTGTCATGGGTGCTCCTGGCCGGCCTCGGTGAGGTCGGTCAGGGGCGCATGGACAAAAATGGGAATGACTCCCCAGGTCATTCTTCTTTTAAGTTTTGTCTAATGGAGAGTCAGTCTCCTGCCTAGAATATCAGGCAAGCCTACTAAAGAACCAGAGAGGCAAATGCCGCTCCAGGTCAGAGCCCCAGACATCCCGCAGAAATGATGAGCTGCATGCCATTCTAGGGGTGCCCCTGCAACAACCCCACCCGTTGCTTCCCTCCTCCCCACCCCTCCTGGGCTACCGTGGCAGTTATCCCCCATTTGTGTGATGAAGTAATAAAGAATGCATGAATAAGAAACAACACTGACTTTATTGCCTCTGCAAGCAGAGATCAAAGGGGGAGGGGAGGGCGGTTGGCTTACAGCAAGTAGAGTGAACCACCATTCTGCACTTGCTCAGCCTATAGCTGAAAATGGGAATCTGTGACAAGCACTAGGATAGAAGCACAGGCAGGACTGAATCTCCATTTGTGTGTGGGCCTTTGGTTGACACTGGTAAAATACAAAATGTCCCAGGATATGTATGTTGGGGGACAGTTCTAAACGGCAGCTTAATTTTTTATTTGCAGCAAAATGTAGAGGTCTAAGTATCTGATTGTGAGCCCTGGTAGCAAGGGGTAGGCTGGGGTAGGGCACCAACCGCGTGGTGCTGCTGACTGGGAGAGCAGCCTGAGGCAGAAGCCTCCAGCTGCATGATATTCCAGGCAGGACTGAATCTCCATTAGACAAAACTTAAAGAAGAGAATGACCTGGAGTCATTCCCATTTTTGCCCAGGTGCCCCAGCCAACCTCACCGAGGCAGCCAGGAGCACTCACAGGACGATGATGACAGATACCAGTCCTACTGTACCATCTGCCATCCGCAAGGCAAGGGAAGGGGATGCTGCTGTGTAGCGCTGCAGCACCGTGTCTGCCAGCAGCATCCAGTAGACATACGGTGACATTGAAAAAAGGCGAGAAACGATTTTTTTCCCTTTGCTTTCATGGGGGGGGGGGGAGGGGGCTGACAACATATACCTGAACCACCCGCACAATGTTTTTGACCTTTCAGGCTTTGGGAGCTCAGCCAAGAATTCAAATGGTTTTTGAGAGTGCGGGAACTGTGGGATAGCTACAGTCGTCAGTCGCCCCTCCCTCCGTGAGCGTCCATTTGATTCTTTGGCTTTCTGGTACGCTTGTCTCAGCTCCTTAAGTTTCACACAGCACTGTGTTGAGTCCCTGTTGTGGCCTCTGTCCCATCATGGCCTTGGAGATTTTTTCAGATGTTTTGGCATTTCATCTTTTGGAATGGAGTTCTGATAGAACAGATTCATCTCCCCATACAGAGATCAGATTCAGTATCTCCCGTACGGTCCATGCTGGAGCTCTTTTTTGATTCGGGGACTGCTTGGTCACTTGTGGCAATCAGCACTCCACACTGGGCAAACAGGAAATAAAATTCAAAAGTTCGCAAGGCTGTTCCTGTCTACCTGGCCAATGCATCCGAGTTCAGATTGCTGTCCAGAGCGGTCACAATGCTGCACTGTGGGATAGCTCCCGGAGGCCAATAGCGTTGTATTGCGGCCACACTTACCCTAATTTGAAATGGCAATGTAGATTTTAGCACTACTCCCCTCGTCGGGGAGGAGTACAGAAATTGATTTTAAGAGCCCTTTATATTGACAAAAATGGCTTCGTTGTGTGGATGGGTGCAGGGTTAATTTGGTTTAACGCTGCTAAATTTGACATAAACTCGTAGTGTAGACTAGGCCCTAGTAACATCATTCAGTAGAATCTTATAACTTTTACAGTGTTGCCACACACATTTTATCCAGGACAGCAAATCGTGAGTTTTCAAACGATACCTTACACGGCATAGTTTGCACAAAATTTGTCGTAGTCTTGTAAAAGGGGTGAACATAGGGATACAGACTGTTACAGATAGATACTTCTTAAATAGCTTCTCTGCAGAGAAGACATTGAAGACTTCTAACATCAGGTGGTGATGTAAGTTAAGAATAGATATGTTATTGGCAGAGGGGGGATTGTAAATGAAATTGGAAGGTATTAAATTCAAAACTCAGGGCTTGGCTACACTCGAAACTTCAAAGCGATGCCGCGGGAGCACTGACGTGGCAGTGCTTTGAAGTGAGTGTGTGGTCGCAGCACCACCGCTGGGAGAGAGCTCTCCCAGTGCTGCACGTACTCAACCTCCTCATGGGGATTAGCTTGCAGCGCTGGGAGCCGCGCTCCCAGCGCTGCAGCACTGTTTACACTGGCGCTTTACAGCGCTGTATCTTGCAGCGCTCAGGGGGGAGTTTTTTCACACCCCTGAGCGAGAAAGTTGCAGCGCTGTAAAGCGCCAGTGTAGCCAAGGCCTCATAAAAGGAAATATGTTTCACACAGCACACAGTCTGTAGAACTCATTGACACAATGTAACATTGAGGCCAAGATATTTGCAGGTTCAAAAAAGGGATTATACCTCTATGCAGAATGCAAGAATATCCAATGCTCTATAAATACTTAGACAAACAAAACCACAACAACAAAGATCCCAAGAATTTTGGAAAGGGCCTAGCCCGACCAAGGGTGTGAGCCAGCTTCTAACTGTTGGGGATTAGGAGAAAAATCTTTCCTGCGGGCTATGATCCCATAAATGTCTATTGTAGAGTGTTGTGAACTTCCTTCTGAAGCAAATGGTACTGGGGTGGGAAAGTGACAGGATACTGAACGAGGTGGATCACTGACCTGATCCAGTGTGGCAAATCCAATTGTGTTTGTAAAATAAAGAGGAATTTCTGTCTGTCAAGATGAGGTCTACTATAGAAATCTTCTGTATTGGATTCAGCATCTTTTGACTTAAAAAGTATAGCTATACAATTTTTAGTAATTCTGAGGATGTTTTAGTACTGTCAGCACGAGACCCCCAGAAGTCCAACATGCTAGCGCAGCTTTTTTTTTCTCCCCGCCCCAATACTTTGGATGCTTAAGGGTCCAGTCATTCTGTTCTCTAATGTGATTTGGTGGTCTGTAGCACACACCAGCTAATATCCCATTTTGTGCTGTACCTGTTAGGACACTTATCCATAAGCATTCTAGATCACTTTCTTCCAAATTGCCAGTGACTTGGAAATAAGTAGTATTGTTTTTGAAATAGACTGCTGCTATCTCTCCTCTTTTGCTCACTTGATCCTTCCTTAAATGGTTGTAACTATTGATATTAACATTCATATCATGCAAATCCTCTGTTCACGTTTTGGTAATATAAGGTAGGGTGAATTTATGCTCATAAATAAGCAATTCCAGTTCCTCTTGTTTATTATCCTGGTTTCTAGCATTGGTGTATAGGCAATTAAAGAATTTCTTTTCTTTACATCTTTTGGTGTCTTGATTAATTTTTCTCTCTGCATCTTGATTTTATGCTAAATAAGTGCTCATTTGTTTCCTGTTTTCACCCTTGCTTTTTGTTGTTCGTTTAATGCACTCTTGACCAGTCTAGCCAGCCTGTCCCCTAGCAGATGGGTTCCCTTTCTGATGAGGCGAAGGCCTACCAAACTGTGCAGCCCCTGACGTCACACAGGGTGGACCAATGTTCCACAGAATCCTCCATCTTGCAACACGTACCTAACCAGCCATTCACTTCCAGGATCCTTCCGTCTTCCTTTACTTATGAGACGTGAAGAATCTCCAAGAAGATTACTTGGACATTCTTCACTTTCAGCATCCTTCCAGGTTCCCTGAAGCACACAGACTGTATTAGCTATCTCATGATGCAGTATTGAGGAAAGCCATGGATTGTCTTGTAGGTATTTTTAAATGCTGCAATA
The DNA here is from genome assembly GCF_003597395.2 of Chelonoidis abingdonii. NCBI lineage: Eukaryota > Metazoa > Chordata > Testudines > Testudinidae > Chelonoidis > Chelonoidis abingdonii. The sequence goes on from NC_133784.1 coordinate 14,246,985, forward strand.
AACTTAACTGATTGAGTCTTAATGTGTGGTTATGGCAAAACTGGCACAACTGGCACACACTGAATTTTCATTCAGTTTATCTTCCATTTAAAGAGAAGTAAAATTTATCAGATTTTGGATCTAAGCCTATCTATCGCTGTTCCTTGTAAATGTTTTCTTTGCCTAATTCTTTGCTGTCACTTGGGGGTTGTCAGCCTGTCCCCACTGCCTGAGCCTTGTTGCAGTGAAAGGTGGAATTTAGTGGAATTTAGCAGGGTGTGATACTGTTTTGGTTTGAAGTTCATTGGTGAGGGCTGTGTTGGGATCCAGGCTGAAACAGCAGACCAGATTAGAGTGAGTCTATTTAGGAGAGCTTTGTAACACTGGAACAACAGGGGATACTGTTGGCCAGCCTGGAGGTATACTGGTTGGAGCTGTGGTGGGGCAGAGAACAGGCTTGTTCATTCTAGCACAGGGGTAAGCAACCTAGGGCACACGTGCCAAAGGTGGCACATGAGGTGATTTTCAGTGACGCTCTCACTACCCTGGTCCTGGCCACCGTTCTGGGGCCTGTGCATTTTAATTTAATTTTAAATGAAGCGTCTTAAACATTTTTTAAAACCTTATTTACTTTACATACAACAATAGTTTAGTTATATATTATAGACTTATAGAAAGAGACCTTCTAAAAACGTTAAAATGTATTACTGGCACGCACAACCTTAAATTAGAGTGAATAAATGAAGACTTAGCACATCACTTCTGAAAGGTTGCCAACCCCTGTTCTAGCATATGCTTCTGTCCCACATTATTCTTGATTCAGCCAGTGTTTGTCAATTATATACGTTTTCTCCCTAGCTCCTTGACTGGTGTTATCTCACAGTCCCAGTGATGTGACATGAGGCATGTTAGATTAAGTCTGCCTACGGGGTGTTGGGGGGACACAGTGAAAACCAAGAGAGAAGAAGAGCCATTTCATGGAAATGTCCAAGCAGAATGCATTTAGAGGCTGGGACAATAGCTGTTACTTAAGGCTGATGGATTATTTTATAATGTACTGGGGTGAAATTAATGCTACTGAAAGAGACTGACTACTCCAAATATTTTCTCTATTCACACTGGCAATATTTTTATGACAGTCCTTTTATAACATATGGCTGTTGTGCACAATAGCTTTTTGTTCTGTATCTTTATTCTCGTACCTCCTTTCTTAGATTTGGCTGCAGATGAAAACTGAGACTTTTTGTTTAGGCAGCTTAGAAGATAAATTTGTAGCTGAAATCCTTCCATCCCATGCAGAAACCTCTGCTGCTACTGGGATTCAGAAGACATCAGCCAAGCATTGTGTGACAAAGTTCCTCCTCTACCTTGGTGCGTCCTATGCTTATTGGCAGATTTGCTTGCCTCACAGATTCACCATGTGGGTCGGGAAATAGCCCAGAGACCTTCCCCTCTGGTAGAACCCACAGCCCAGGTCAATTCTTCCTGTGTTTGATCAGGAGTTGGGAGGTTTGGGGGGAACCCAGGCCTGCCCTCTAATCCGGGTTCCAGCCCAGGTCCCTGTGGACAACAGCTGTCTAGAGTGCCTCCTGGTACAGTTGTGCAACAGCTACAACTCCCTGGGCTACTTCCCCATGGCCTCCTCCCAACACCTTCTTTATCCTCACCACAGGACCTTTCTCCTGGTGCCTGATAAAGCTTGTACTCTTCAGTCTTCCAGCAATATGTCTTCTCAGTCTCAGCTCCTCGTGCCTCTTGCTCCCAGCTCCCCGCATGCATGCCACAAACTGAAGTGAGGTCCTTTTTAAACTCGAGTGCCCTGATTAGCTAGCCTGTCCTAATTGATTCTAGCAGTTTCGTAATTGGCCCCAGGTGTCTTAATTATCCTGCCGGTCTTAATTGGTTCTAGCAGGTTCCTAGTGCAGCCCCTGCTCTGATCACTCAGAGAACAGAAAACGACTCATCCAGTGACCAGTATATTTGCCCTCTACCAGACTCCTGTACAGCACTGGTCTTGTTAAAGATGCAGATATAGCTGGAAGGGGTGTATTGAGGAGAGGGAGGGAGCAGCTGGTATTTTCTATACCTGTGATTTAAGAAAGATGGGCCTGATGCTTAAGACATTTCTGACTGCAGCCACCCTGTTGGAAATGAAATTGGGTCCCTCCACTTCAGTTCTAGCCCCCATAGTAACAATAATAACAATAGTAGTGGTTAGCACCTAAGTTCCCTCTAAGCTGAGCGCCTGCTCAGCAGCCTATTAATCGCCGCACAGGCACTTAGGGCTATGGGGGGGAGAGATGCCTCTCCCCCAGTTCCAGACCTGCTGCAGCTGAGGGAGAAGTGTGGCCCTTCCCATACCCCAACCCAGCCCTGGCTCGGACCTGCACAGTGGGGAGAGGCGCCCCTCTCACAGCCCCAACCCAACCCAGCCCCAGCTCGGACCTTCTGCAGCTGGGGGAGAGGCACCCATCCCCTGGTCCCAACCCAGCCGTAGAGCTGCCACAGCAGGGAGAGGCACCCCTCTCCCCTCACCAGTCCAGGTGCTTCTGCAGGGGGAGAGAGCTGTAGCCCCAGGGCAGCCTGCACCCCAAACCCCTCATCCCTGGCCTCACCCCAGAGCCTGCACCCCTAGCCAGAGCCCTCATCCCCTCCCCCCGCACTCCAACCCCCTGTCCCAGACCTGAGCCCCCTCCTGCACCATGAACCCCTCATCCTCGGTCCCACCCCAGAGCCCTCCCCTCAGCTGGAGCCCTCTGCCGTATGCTGAACCCTTCGGCCCCACCACATGAATTTTGTTATGTGCACCAATATGGAGGTAATGTGTCACACATCACCTCCATATTGGTGCACATAACAAAATCCATTCCGAACATGTGTAGGAAACATTAAAGGGAACATTGGTTAGCCCTGATCTACACTACAAAGTTAGGTTGACATAACCTGCATTAGGTTGATTTAATAATGTATGTGTCTACACTGCTGAGTCCCTTCCACCAACCTAAGTGGCCTGTAAAGCCGACTTCTGTACTCCACCTCTGCGAGAGGTGTAGTGCTTGATTTGACATCCGTGGGTCGACATGGGGATAGTGTAGACACTCTGTTGCATAATTTGAATGAATTGGCCTACAGGAGCTGTCCCACAGTGCTCTTCTGTGACTGCTCTGGAGAGCATTTTCAACTCCACTGCACGTCAGCCAGGTACACAGGAAACAGCTGCTCTCCTGTTAAGGCCCCGGGACCTTTTGAATTTTCATTTCCTGTTTGATCAGTGTGAAGAGCTCACCAGCGCAGCTGATCATGGAGACTCAAGGCTGCAAAGGCACTCCTGCATGGAGTACACAGGAGGTCTTGGATCTTATTGCTGCGTGGGGAGAAGAGTCTGTGCAGGCAGAGCTCCGATCCAGCAGAAGAAATGCTGACATCTATGCCAAGATTGCACAGGGTATGGGGGAGAAGGGCTACACCAGAGACACGCAGCAGTGTCATGTGAAAATAAAGGAGCTTCAGCAAGCATACCAGAAGACAAGGGAGGTGAACAGTCGTTCTGGTTCTGCCCCACAGATATGGCGCTTTTATGAGGAGCTGCATGTGATTCTCGGTGGTGACCCCACCACTACCCCAAAACGCTCTGTGGATACCTACCAGGAGCCCTGAGCGACCTTGAGCAACAGCGAGGAGGCCATTGTTGATGTGGAGGAGGAGGAGACTGTGAGGCAGGCAAGCAGAGGATCGATTCTTCCAACAGCCAAGAACTGTTCTTAACCCTGGAGCCCATCCCTTCACAGGATCAGTTGGCGGTAGAGCGTGGTGATGGGGAAGTCATCTCTGGTGAGTACATGTTTCCAATCAAACTGTAGGGGTTACGTGCTATTATATTTGTTTAATCTAAACAAAAAAGTAAGTGTAATCGGTATCAGTGGCCACTCCATCTACACAGAGGGTGCTCTCCGAAAAAGACTGTTTATGTGCAAGGGGATGGCACGGGAATCTTCCATGGAGATCTCTAGGAAGCTCTCATGGAGACACTCTGCAATCCTTTGCAGAAGGTTTCTGGGAAGGGCTGCCTTATTTCACCCACCACAGTAGGACACTTTCCTGCACCACTCCAGTATTAACTCTGCTGGCATCATTGCAACACACAGCATTGCAGCATAAAGACCAGGTCTGTTCCCAGATGCTTGCAGCATCTGCTCCCTTGCAGCCTCTGTTACCTTGAGGAGAGTGATATCACATAGGATCACCTAGGGGAAATGTGGGAAGTTTTCAATGCTAGCCCTTAAACCACAAACAGTTCAATAAGTAATCTGCCCCGTTTGGTGAAATCTGAGTCATACAACCATGCTTTCCCAAACGTGCCATGGTTGTGGTTGGAAGGGATCACCATGTATTGCAAACAGCATTGGAAAAAAAAGCGGGGGGGGGGGGGTCAGATTCCTGTTTTGTCTCCTTCCCACCCTGACCTAGTGCTGCTTTTGTGAAAAACAAACTATTTGGGGGGCTTTACACTGATGCCTGTCCTCAAGCACCATCCAGGTTGCTAGAGGAAAGGGGACTTTTCTCAAGTTCCAACCTGTGATCCCAAGGATGTCTTCACAAAAGCAGCAGCACAATACCTCTCGCCTTGTGGCCTTACTCACCATGGCTGAAGCAGCAAACCGATTCTTGCAATAGCCAGTGCTTGTGATTACGTTGTGGATTGCAGTGAAGTGTATTGAGGAATGGGTTTTTTAGTAAAAAAAAAATCTACCTCGCACCAGAAACAATGTATGCACTGTCAATGCTACCCTTGTGCTTTGCATTCATTACAGCTTGAACCTTGTCTGTCGGCGCATCCTCTAGACCAGGGCAGACACTTTCCCAGATTAGAAGGTGGAAAAGAAGACTTGGGAGGACGTATTCAATGAGTTAATGTGCACCTCCGACAGTGACAAGATGGAGCTCAGAGTATGGAGGATTATACTGTCTGAAAACCTGGACATGGACAGGAGAGCATGCAGGGAGCACGAGCATGCCACGCAGGAAGAGATGCTATGGATTATGAAGGAGCAATCAGACATGTTGAGGCATCTGGTTGAGGTTCAAGAAAGACAGCTGGATGCTGGAGTCCCTCTGCAGTCTCTGCTGAACCTGTTGCTATCATCGCCCAGTTCTACATCCTCCTCCCCCAAATGTCCTATGAGGCGGGGGGAAGTTCGGTATCCCTTGCGCTCAACACCAGGGAGGGTACAAGGACCAGAAGGTGCCCAGTCCCACACCTTTGATTGTTATTGCAGTGCAATTGTAAAGGAAGCTGTCTTTGTTTCTCCCCACACAGCGTTATCAGCCCTCTTGCCCCAGGTTTTTCTTTGCTGTTTGTGTGTGTGTGCATAATAAAACTTAATGTATTGAGGAGAAAAGGCTCTTTGTTCATTCAACACATGGTGATTGGTGGGGGTGGAGTTTACAGGAGAGAAAATGCAATGGAGGGGACAATTTGGTAAGGAACAACACAGATAAATGTCACATCACTCAGGCTCATTGCTGAAACGGGTTTTCAAAGCCTCACGGAGACAGAGAGCTCCTCAATGTGTTCTTTTTATTGCTCTTGTGTCTGCCTGCTCAAAATTGGCTTCCAGGCAATCTGTCTCCACCCTCGACCCCGCCAAAACTTTTCTCCCTTTGTTTCACAGATATTATGGAGCACACAGCAGGGAGCAATAACAATGCATGAAGACCGAGGCAAAAAAAACATTTGAGTTCTTCAGCCTTTTCCACATCATCTGTCACTAGATTGCCTCTTCCATTCAGTAAGTGTCCCACACTTTCCCTGACCACGTTCTTGTTGCTTACATACCTTGTGATGGGACAAGGCCAGATGGCTACAGTAATGTACTGAGAAACAGGTATGTTAGCCCCAGGCTAAACAAATCCCTAGTACCCTGGTAACCAAATGGCAGTTGCTCCAGCTTAATCAAGGCACCTGGAGCCAATTAAGATCTTTCTAGAAGGCAGTAGAGATAGCTAATCACGCACGAGAACGGGCTGACAACTGGTAGTGCCCAATTCTTGACTACACTGGATCTGACAAAAGAGTATGGCAGATTCCCCTGACCAAAGAAGCTAAAGAAAGACAGCGTTCTCCACCGGACGGGCTATTCCAGTACACAGTCTCCCTTTTGGGCCCCGCTACATTCCAGCGCCTCATGGATAGCTGCTGCGCCCCATACTATATGCAGCCGCATACCTAGATGAGTCATCATCCATACTCAGACTGGGGAAACCATTGGAGAGGAGAAAGTTGAGGCTGTAACACACTTAAGCAGCGCTGGCTCACACGCTAATGCTAAATGCGCCATAGGACTAGCAAGGCTAAGTACCTGAGATAATTGTAGGAAGGGGTATAGTGAAGCCCCAAACTAATAAGCTAGAGGCGATCAAAACTGGCCCGGCCGACCCGAAAGAAGCAAGTCCGTGCGTTCCTGGGTTGGTAGGCTACTACCGTTATTTATTCCCCATTTCGCCAGTAGGCGCAAGTCCTCTAACGAACTGGTGAAGGCCTGAGTTCCAGACATGGTGAAGTGGATCGACGCAGCAGACAGAGCATCATAGACCTTCAGACGGCTCTCTGTAATGACCCATCCTCATAGCCCGGACTTTGCCAAGGAATTTATTTTGCAACAGATGCTTCCGAGGTTGGGTTGGGGCGGTTCTGTCGCAAATGATTGGAGAAGAACAACACCGATCCTCTACCTAAGCAGAAAGCTGCTCCCAAGAGAACAGAAGTATGCAGTAGTCGAGAGAGAATGCCTTGTTGTCAAATGGTCTATGGAGACGCTGCGTTATTACTCTTAGGCTGGCGATTACTCTTGTGACTGACCATGCCCCTTCAGTGGATGCAGAGAAATAAGGAAAGAATGCAAGGGTCACCAGGTGGTTCTTGTCCTCAACCAGCCTCCTCTTATCACAAGGGCTGGATCCCACCACGGCAACCCTGATGGTCTTTCACGAGCACACTGCGGTCCAAGTTGCCCAACCCTAGGGTGAGAGGGGGGGATATGTGATGGGCAACGCAGATGGCTACAGTAATGTACTGAGAAACAGGTATGTTAGCCCCAGGCTAAACAAACCTAGTATACTGGTAATCAAACGGCAGTGCTCCAGCTTAAAAGGCACTGGAGCCAATTAAGATCTTTCTAGAAGGCAGTAGAGATAGCTACTTTAATTAGAACACCTGCAGCCAATCAAGGCAGGCTAATCAGGGCACCTGGGTTTAAAAAGGCGCTCACTCCAGTCAGGCAGGGAGGAGCCAGAGGAGAAGGAGCATGTGTGAGGAGCTGGGAGCAAGAAGGCAAGGAGCTGGAGTGAGAGTGTGTACTGCTGGAGGACTGAGGAGGACAAGCATTATCAGACACCAGGAGGAAGGTCCGTGGTGAGGATAAAGAAGTGGTTTGGAGAAGGCCATGGGAAGTAGCCAGGGAGTTGTAGCTGCATGCTGTTCAGGAGGCACTATAGACAAGCTGCGATCCACAGGGCCCTGTGCTGGAACCTGGAGTAGAGGGTGGGTCTGGGTTCCCCCAAAACTAACTCCTGATCAGACACAGGAGGAGCTGACCCAGACTGTGGGTTCCACAAGAGGGAAGATCACTGAGGTGAACAAATCTGCCAATAAGCGCAGGACCCACCAAGGTAGAGGAGGAACTTTCACAACCTGTAGAAACCCTTAATGTACCCTTACATCCTTGCTAGCTTCAGCTCCATTGTGCTTTGTCCTTCCTGACTACACTCCTGCATGTTCAAGAAATATTTTATACTCCTCCTTAGTCATCTGTCCACGTTTCATTTCTTGTAGGCTTCCTTTTGTGGTTAACTCACTGAAAGCTTTCTCTGTTAACCAAGTTGGTGCCTGCCATATTTGCTATTCTTTCTGCACTTGAGATGGTTTCTTCCTGCACATTCAATAAGGCTTCTTTAAAATACAGCCAGCTCTCCTGGATTCCTTTCCCCCTCATATTAGCACCACTACTTTAATTCTCCTACAAAGTGTTCCCTTTGTAAGCAGCAGGATACCTGGGCAGGGAGATCCCAAAAGAAAAAAAAAGGGGGTAGAGTGTTAGGATATAGAATTTCAGGCTGTCTGCAAGGCCTATACTTTTAAGAATTTAGGTGTATTCTTATCACTTAGCTAGTTTAAGAGATATAAAAGAGAGAATCAAAATCACTGTCTGTGTAATGGCTTCTCTTACTGTGACAGGCTAAGGCCTTCAACCAGATGTAGTTAGGCAGCTTAAGCTGGGAAGTGTATGGTCACATCCTCACATTCCAAACTAGTCACATTGAAATAAGGTACTATTGGGCTATAGGAATACAATCCTGTCCTGATTATTCCTATCACCTCCAGAGAAAGGGAAGAGCCTAGAAGATGTAAAAGAAAACTTAGTTTAATCGCATCCGTCTGGCAAGAACTCACTTATAATAGACACAGCTGGAACAACCTTATGTCTGTAAAATGTAGTAGTAAATCCTCACTCTGTATTGTTTTGTATGTTGTTGCATGGTCTCTGTCTGGTGGTGATTATTCTGTCGCTGTATAATTTTGTTGGATGTAAACAATGAGGTGGTGGAATATATTGGTTAAATAACCATGTTACAGTATGTTAGGTGGTTAGTTAAATTTCAGCAAATAATGGTTAAGAAATAGCTAAGAAAACACAGGTTTTACCGTATAGTCTGCAGTCAATTAAAAGGGGGGGGGGATGGGAACAGGGACTGGGAATTGGGATCATGTTTTGCTAAAGGGGAAATGGGAAGGGGATGGAAAGGAACAGGGACACAGGCAAGGCTCTGTGGTGTCAGAGCTGGGAAGGGGGACACTAAGGAAGTAAACTGAAATCATGGCTTGCTGGAAGTTCACCCCAATAAACATCGAATTGTTTGCGCCTTTGGACTTCGGGTATTGTTGCTCTCTGTTCATGCGAAGAAGGACAAGGGAAGTGAGAGGGTGAAGGAAAAGCCCCAAGAGTTGGTTCCTCCAGTAGTTGCAGAAGGAAGTTGTCCCACACCACTTCAAAAATTTTTGGATTGTCTGTACACTACTCTCCCAGCAGATGTCAGAGTGATCGAGTCCCCATTAGAACCAGGGCTGTGATCTGTAACTTCTGTTAGTGTCTGAAGAAAGCCTCGTCTACCTCCTCCTGGTCTTGTGGTCAAGAGCAGATGCCCACCAGGACATCACCCTTGTTACTCACCTCTAAACGTAACCAATGCACTGCTACAGGCTGAGGCCGACTGGCTAAGTGGCAGTCCTGCAGAAAAGGACGGGGATTACAGTGGACGAGAAGCTGGATATAGATCAACAGTTGCGCCGTTGCAAGAAGGCTAACGGCATATTGGACTGCATTAGAGGAGCATTGCCAGCAGATTGAGGAAAGTGATTATTTCCTTATTCGACACTGGTGAGGCACACGCTGGAGTATTAGTCCCGTTTCAGGCCTCCCCACTACAGAAAGGATGTTGACAAATTGGAGACAGTCCAGTGGAGGACAATGAAAATGATTAGGGGTGGGCACAGACATAATTTTTATAATAATTGAGAAGGATAAATACATATAAAAAACATAGAGTGATATTAGTCAAATATAAGCACAAAATAACAACTTCACACTTAGTACCTATTTTCAAGCACTAAAGATCTGGAAACATTTATAATGGGAAAGACCAGCCTATAAATCATTACAACAGTCAGGGTAAGCTAGATATATGGAAGTCCTGAACGCTGAAGTGAGTATGCAGTTTATGTTGTCATCGCAAAAGATATAGATCCTACCTGCTATAAGGGTAGGAGTTAGCCAAGAAATGAAGTTCTTATTAAATAGATTAAATGGAAGCTCAGCTGTGTATAAAACCTCTGGCCTCAGCGAAGCATCTTATCTTCCTCTCTTCCGGCATCCCCTTTCCTCCACAAGACACTCTAAGTAAACATTTCGTGGCAATTTCTCCTAAGCAGTCTGTTTGCTCATGCAGTTGAGTGTGTTAGTATATAGGGGTTGTCCAGCCTAGACAGAATTTTGGGTTGACTTTTTTAATTCTATAGCTTATACAATTAATATGAACAAGGATCTTACTATATTGTTAAAAACATTAGTTGAACTATCATATACTTGCTCTGATTCCCACAACCAAAGATGGGTGTTTAGTACCTGATAAATAAGGATCTAGTTAAGTTGTTAGTTGGCAATGTGGGATGTATATATTACTGTGCGCCAATATGATCACTGCTTCAACTCCAGCTCAACACGGTCAAAGTATCGCTAGTCGGGAGGGCAAGGGAGATAGGGAGGTGAGCAGGCATAATGAAACACTGAAGCCAAAAGAAAGCCTGGCCTGCTAGAAATAACCTCACCCCTTACTCCTCTCATGGATACAAACAAGAATGTGACGGAAGGCGTCAGACCACAACCCTCCCCAACTGGAACATGACCATAAGTTGTAAGGGGTGGGACAAGGGCAGCATTGCAGGTATATTTCGGCCTGCTAAGAAGAAGAGTGGAAATGGAATGGGACACGGCAAGGCTCTGTGGTGTCTAAGGTGGCCAGATTGTCCAATTTTATAAGGACAGTCCTGATTTTGGGTCTTTTCTTACATAGGCCTCTTTTACCCTGCACTCCCTGTCCTGAATTTTTCACGACTATGCGTGTCTGGTTCACCCTAGTGTCGTCGGACTGGGAAGAGGGACTGGGTAAAGCTGCGGTGCAGAGCTGGGACAGAACACTGGAACAGACCTGCCGGCCCGTAAGCTATGGATAGCTTGTTTGGAACTAACCCAATAACATTGTATTGTCGTCACTCAGACTTCTGTCTTCGCTTTCTGTTTGCGTGACAAGGACGGCAGAGTGGAATAAGGGAAGTCCTCAACAGGTGGGAGTGTGTCTGTTTTATTCCGCATTTGGCAAGTTCTCCTTAGGCTGGAGACTAAGAATGAAGTTTCAAGGAAGCAGTCAGACAATACTATATTGTCAAGCACCATGGTCTAATGCAGTGGTTCTCAAAGCCGCCCGCTGCTTGTTCAGGAAAGCCCCTGGTGGCAGGGCTGGTTTGCTTACCTACCGCATCCACAGGTTCAGGCTGATCACGGCTCCCACTGCCGTGGTTCGCTGCTCCAGCCAATGGGGCTCGAGAAGCCGTATGGCCAAGGGATGTGCGCCGCCCCTTCCCAGCAGTCCCCATTGGCCCGAGCAGCGAACCGCAGCAGTGGAGACGTGATCGGCTGAACCTTGGATGCGGTAGGTAAGCAACCAGCCCGGCCCACCAGGGCTTTCCCTGAACAAGCGAGCAGACCGGCTTTGAGAACCACTGGTCTAAGTGGAAAGGGCATTACATTGGGATCAAAAGACTTAGGCTCTCTTCCAAGCTTTGCGATGACCCGTGAGTGAGCCTTGCAAGCACTTCACCCCATCTACCAGAGTTCCTCACCTGTAAACTGGAGATAACGCTTACTCCTTTTGTAAAGCACTTGAAAACTGCAAGCGAAAGCACAGTAGGCTATGTTTACGCTAGAAAGTTAGTCGATTCTGTAAGTGCTGAGCCCTCCAATTAGCAAGTTGATCTTGCATGTCACACTATGCCTCATTGTGTCAGGGGAGTGCATCCTCACAGCAGGCTTTGCATCAAACGCATGGAGCACTGCACTGTGAGTAGATATTCCACAGTGCATGAACCAAGTGGAATGTTTGATGGTTGCAATCCTTATGGACTAAAAAATTAGCGCTGGTGTATGGGAACATGGCATTAGCCTCCCATGATCACTTACCTCCCTCCCTTCCTGAAATCAACAGCAACCAAACCAAGCCTTTTTGCGCCTTTTTCATAACCAAGGCTACTGTGCAGACACATAGCATGGTAAGTATGACCCCCTGCTCACCTGTAAACTGTTGTGTGCGAGCATTACAAACACCTCGTACCTATATCCTGCAGTATTACACAGCTGTACAGGAACTGCTGCTAAAACAATGTGAGCCAACCAGCAGCCCTCGTGGAAGACACAGAGAGGAGCAATTTGCAGTTGCCTGGAACAGACACAATCACCTTGACACGGTTGACACTGACTGGTGGGACCACATCATTTGCAGCTATGGAATGAGCAGTTGCTGCAGAACTTCGAATGTGTAAGACCACTTCCAGGAACTGTGTGAAGATTTCCCCAGCCTTGAAGCGCAGCAATACTAAAACGAAACTGCTCGTGGGAGAATGGAGTGGGATAATCTGTGGAACTTGCAATGCCAACTGCAGTGGGTATCATTTGGAGTGGGTAAATCTACTGTGGATCTGTTTGGATCCAAGTTTGCAGGCCATTTAACAATGTCTGCTAAAAGGTGGTGACTCTGGCAACGTGCAGAAATAGCGGACGTTTTTAACCGCAATGAGGTTCCTTAACTGCGGTGGGGCCATAGACAGAACACATATCCTATCTGGCATCAGACCACCTTACCAAAAAGTACTAAATCAAAGGAGTACTTCCTCAATAGTTTGCAAGTGCTGTGGATTACGGGCCATTTCACCAACATCAACCTAGATTCAGGAAAGGTACATGATGTGTGCATCTTTAAGGACACATCTGCTCAGAAAGCTGCAAGCAGGAACTTTCTTTCAGACTGCAAAATAACCATTGTGATGTTCAAATGCCATCAATGATCCCGGAGAGACTCGACCTACTCTTTGCTCCCATGGCTCATGAAGCCATACACAGTAGCCTGGACACAGTACGGACCGTCAACCACAGGCTGAGTTAGTGCAGAATGGTGTGGAATAACGCTGGACGTTTAAAAGGCACTGGGCGTTTGCTTACTAGGTTAGACCTCAGTGAAAACAATATCTCGCATTATAGAATCATAGAAGAGTAGGGTTGGAAAGAGACCTCAGGAGGTCATCCATCCAAAACCCCTGCTCAAAAGAAACTAACCCAACTAAATCATCCCAGCCAGGGCTTTGGTCAGCATGGAGATTCCACCACTCCCTAGTAACCATTGCAGTGTTCACCACCTCCTAGTGAAATAGTGTTTCCTAATATCCAACCCAGATCTCCCCCACTGCAACTTGAAACCAGCACTTCTTGGTTCTGCATCATGCCACCACTGAGAACAACCTAGTTCCATCCTCTTGGAACCTCCCTTCACATAGTTGAAGGCTGCATCAACTCCCCTCTCACTCTTTCTTCTGCAGACTAAATAAGCCCAGTTCCCTCAGCCTCTCCTCATAAGTCATGTGCC
>NC_133784.1:14260233-14321557 GCF_003597395.2 Chelonoidis abingdonii
ATTAAAAACTATTCTCTACTGCCTTCTAGAAAGATCTTAATTGGCTCCGGTGCCTTGATAAGCTGGAGCACTGCCTTTGGTTACAAGTACTAGGCATTTTGTAGCCTGGGGCTAACTACCGTTTCTCAGTACATTACTTAGCCATCTCTGTCCCATCAACAAGTATGTGTAAAGCCGAACAGACCTGTGTCAGAATGTGGGACACTTACTGAACGGAAGAGCAATCTAGTGACAGATGATTGGAAAAGGCTGAAGCTCAAATGTTTTTTTTTGCCTCGTCTTCATGCATTGTTATTGCTCCCTGCTGTGTGCTCCATAATATCTTGATGAAGCAAAGGAGAAAGTAATATGGCGGCGGTCGAGAGTGGAGACAGACTTGCCTGCGAGCCAATTTTGAGCAGGCGAACACAAGAGCAATAAAAGAACACATTTGAGAGCTCTCTGTTCCGTGAGCCTTTGAAACGCCGTTTCACCGAAGTGAGCTGAGTGATGTACATTTATCTTGTTTGTCTTACTAAATTGTCCCCCTCCATTGCATTTTCTTCTGTAACTTCCACCCCGACCAACACCATGTGTTGAAGTGAAACAAAGAGCTTTTCTCCTCACATAATTAAGGTTTATGCACACACAACACCAAACGCAACAGAAAAACCTGGGCAAGAGGGCTGATAACGCGTGTGGGGAGAAACAAAGACAGCTTTCCTTTACAATTGCAGCCAAAAAATCAAAGGTGTGGGACTTGGCAGCCTTTGGTCCTTGTACCCCTGCCGTGTGTTAGCGCAAGGATTACGGAACTTCCCCCCGTCATAGGACATTTGGGGGAGGAGGATGTAGAACTGCGGCGATAAGCAAACAGGTCAGCAGAGACTGAGAGGACTCCAGCATCCAGCTGTCTTTCTCTGAACTCAACCAGATGCCTCACATGTCTGATTGCTCTTCATATCCATAGCATTTCTGCGGGATGCTCGTGCTCCCTGCATGCTCTCCTGTCCTGTCAGGTTCAGACTAGTATAATCCTCCATACTCTGAGCTCCATCTTGTCACGTCGGAGGTCACATTAACGTCATTGAATACGTCCTCTATCCAATCTTCTTTCCACCTTTAATCTGGGAAATTTGCCCTGTCTAGAGAGTGCCGACAGACAGTTCAACTTAATGAATGCAAAGCACAAGGGTAGCATTGACAGTGCATACATTGTTTCTGGTGCGAGAGATTTTTTTTTACTAAAAAACGCCATTCCTCAATACGACTTCACTGCAATCCACAACCTAATCACAAGCACTGCTATTGCAAGAATCGTTATCTGCTTCAGCCATGGTGATAAGCCACAGGCGAGAGTATTGTGCTGCTGCTTTTTGTGAGACATCCTTGGATCACCAGTTGAACTGAAAACCCGTCCTTATCCTACAACCTGATGGTGCTGGGACAGGCATCAGTGTAAAGCCCCCAAATAGTTTGTTTTTCACAAAGCAGCACTAGTCCAGGCGGTTGGAGGAGACAAAACAGGAATCTGACCCCCCCCGCTTTTTTTCAATGCTGTTGCAATACATGTGATCCTTCCAACCACAACCATGGCCAACCCAGTTTGGGAAGCATGTATGTTGACTCAGATTTTCACCAAACGGGCAGATTACTTATTGAACTGTTTTGTGTTAAGGCTAGAATTGAAAACTTCCCACATTGTCCCTAGTGATCCTATGTGATATCATCTCCTCAATAAGAGCTGCAAGGGGCAGATGCTGCAGCATCTGGGAACCAGACCTGGCTTTATGCTGCAATGCGTGTGTTGCAATGATGCCAGGAGATTAATACTGGAGTGGTGCGGAAAGTTCCTACTGTGTGGGGTGAAATAAGGCAGCCGCTTCAGAACCTTCTGCAAAGGATTGCAGAGTGCATCTCATGAAGCTTCCTAGAGATTCCATGAAGATTCCGTGCCATCCCCTTGGACATAACAGTCCTTTTTGCGGAAGAGCACCCTCTGTGATGGAGTGCCATGATATCCGATTTACACTTACTTTTTTGTTAGATTAAAACAAATATAATAGCAGTAACCTACAGTTTGATTGGAAACATGTACTACAGAGATGATTCCCATACACAGTCTCTAACCGCCAACTGATCCTGTGAAGGATGGGCATCCAGGTTAAGAACAGTTTTGGCTGGTTGGAAGAATGATCTCTGCTTGCCTGCCTCACAGTCTCCTCCTCCACATCAACAATGGCTCCTCGCTGTTGGCTCAAGGTCGACAGGCCCTGGTAGGTATCCACAGAGCGTTTTGGGGTATGGTGGGTCACACCGGAGAATTCACATGCAGTCCCATAAAAGCGCCATATCTGTGGGCAGACCAGAACGATGTCACCCCCCTTGTCTTCGTGTATGCCTTGCATGAAGCTCCTTTATTTTCCCATGAACTGCTGCGTGTCCTGGTGTAGCCCTTCTCACCCATACCTAGTGAATCTTGGCATACATTCAGCATTTCTTCGCTGGACGGACTCTGCCTGCACAGATCTTCTCCCCACGCAGCAATAAATCAAGACTCCTGTGTACTCCGATGCAGGAGATGCGCTTTGCAGCCTGATCTCTAGCCTGCGCTGTAGCTCTTCACACTGATCAAATTACAGGAAATGAAAATTCCAAAGTCCCGGGGCCTTACAGGAGAGCACTTTTCTGTGTACCGTGGCTGACGTGCAGTGAGTTGAAATGCTCTCAGAGCAGTACAGACAGAGCACTGTGGAACAGCTCCTGTAGGCCAATTCATTCAAATTATGCAACAGAGTGTCTAACTATCCCATGTCGACCCACGGTGTCAAATCAAGCACTACACCTCTCGCAGAGGTGGATACAGAAAAGTCGCCTTTACAGGCCATTAGGTTGGTGAAGGGACTCAGCAGTTAGACACAACATTATTAAATAACCTAATGCAGGTATGTCAACTAACTTATGTAGTGTAGATCGGCTAACCATTCCTTTAATGTTCCTATACACAATGTTGCGGAATGGTTTTGTTATGTGCACCAATATGGAGGTGATAGTGTGACAACTACCTCCATATTGGTGCGAATAACAAATTCATGTGGTGGGCCGAAGGGTTCAGCATACGGCGAGCTCCAGCTAGGAGGGCCTCGGGTGGGACCGGGATGAGGGTTCATGGTGCAGAGGGGTCGTCTGGGACGGGGTTGGAGGGCGGGGGAGGGGATGAGGGCTCTGGCAGGGGTGCAGGCTTGGGTCAGACCAGGGATAGGTGTTGGGTGCAGCTGCCTCGGGGCTAACACTCTTCCCCTGAGCAGAAGCACACTGGACTGGTGAGGGAGAGGGGCCTCTCCCTGCTGTGCAGCTTAACGGCTGGTTTGACCAGGGGATGGTGCTCTCCCCAGTGTCAGAAGGTCCGAGCTGGGCTGGTGGGTTGGGCGTGGAAGAGGGCGCTCCCACTGTGCAGGTCCGAGCAGGGTGGGTTGGGTATGGAAGGCCACACTTCTCCTCAGCTGCAGCAGGTCTGGAACTGGGGGAGAGGACATCTCTCCGCCTCATAGCCTAAGTGCTGTGCGGCGTTAATAGGCTCTGAGCACGCGTCACTTAGGGACTTAAGTCTAACCCCTACTATGTTATTATTGTACATGGGGCTAGAAATGAAGGAGGGACCATTTCATTTCCAACAGGGTGCGATGCAGTCAAAATGTCTTAAGCATCAGGGCCATCTTCTCTAAATCACAGGTATAGAAATCCACTGCTCCCTCCCCTCTCCTCAATACACCCCTCCAGCTATATTGCACTTAACAAGACAGGCTGTACAGGAGTCTGTAGAGGCAAAATTATACTGTCAATGAGAGTCGTCTTTCTGTTCTGAGTGATCAGAGAAGGAGCTGCACTAGAACCTCCTAGACAATTAAGGACCGGAGGATAATTAAGACACTGGGGCCAATTACGAAACTGTAGAGATAACAATTTAGGACAGGCTAGCTTAATCAGGGCACCGAGTTTAAAAAGGACCTCACTTCAGTTGTGCATGCATGCGGGGAGCTGGGAGCAAGAGGCAGAGGAGCTGAGACTGAGAAGACTATGCGGAAGACTGAGAGTACAAGCTTTATCAGACACCAGGAGAAAGTCTGTGGTGAGGATAAAGAAGGTGTTGGGAGGAGCGCATGGGAAGTAGCCCAGGAGTATGTAGCTGTTGCCAACTGTACAGGAGGCCTTAGACAGCGTGTCCACAGCAGCCTGGGCTGGAACCCGGTAGAGGCAGGCTGGGTTCCCCCCAAACTCCAACTCCTGATCATACACAGGAAAATTGACCGCTGTGGGTCTACCAGAGGGAAGTCTCTGGCTATTTCCGACCCACATGGTAATCTGTAGGCAAGCAAAATCTGCCAATAAGCATAGACGCACCAAGTAGAGGAAACTTTCACACATTTTTAATTAGAACACCTGCAGCCAATCAAGGCAGGCTAGTCAAGCACCTGGTAAAAAAGAGCTCACTCCAGTCAGGCAGGGAGGAACCAGAGGAGAGGAGCATGTGAGGAGCTGGGAGCAAGAAGGCAAGGAGCTGAGAGTGAGAAGTGTACTGCTGGAGGACTGAGGAGGACAAGCATATCAGCACCAGGAGGAAGGTCCTGTGGTGAGGATAAAGAAGGTGTTTGGAGAAGGCCATGGGGAAGTAGCCCAGGGAGTTGTAGCTGTCATGCAGCTGTTACAGGAGGCACTATAGACAGCTGCGATCCACAGGCCCTGTGCTGGAACCTGGAGTAGAGGTGGCCCGGGTTCCCCCAAACCTCCAACTCCTGATCAGACACAGGAGGAGCTGACCCAGACTGTGGGTTCCACAAGAGGGGAAGATCACTGAGGTGAACAAATCCGCCAATAAGCGCAGGACCCACCAAGGTAGGAGGAACTTTGTCACAACTGGTGTCAGGAGTGGATCCTTTGGTGTGCACAGTGCGCGGAAAAAAAAAAAGGGTGATTTTTTTTTTTTTTTTTAAAAAAAAGGGAGGGTTTTTTTTTTTTTTTTTTCACCACAATGGATGACATAGTGCGGCACTGATACAAGCAAGCAGGAGGCTACCATTCCAGGCAGCCGCCCAACAGGAGCAGTGCGGCTGCAGCAAGAAACTAATTCCTACTGATGGACCAGGTTTCTCAAGACCGAGCTATGTTGCGGGAACTGGTAAACCAGGTAAAGACCCTTACAGAGCTGAACCGTGGCCATGATGGGACACGGCTCATACGGGCCAGCCACTGGCTGCAGAAAATGACGCGAGGAGTGATGTAGAGGCATACCTTCTGCCTTTGAGAGGATAGCCCTACGGGAAGCCTGCCTAGAGATCAGTGGTCTGGTCGATCCTGTGCTGTGCCACGTCAAGTGCTGCGGAGGCATGAGCTGCCTGAAGAGCTGCCTGCTGACAGTGCAGACTACCACCAGCTGAAAGCAGAGATCCTGGCAGATCTGGGCAGATCAGGTGAAAAGCGAACTGGTAACACTGCATGCGGCCCAGCGGTATCACGAGTGGAGGTACCAGGAGGACAAAACCCCGCGGTCCCAACTGTAAGACCTCATACATCTTGCACGAAAGTGGTTGCAAACAGAGTCCCGGAGTCCAGAAGAGATACTAGAGGTTCTGGTCATTGACCGGTACATGAGGGCACTGCCACCAGATCTCCGCAAACTGATCAATGGTGCAGAAGATCCGTCCACCTATGATGAGATGATCACGCTAGTAGAAAGACGCATGACAGCCAGGAATTGACCCACTACCCAAGGAAAGCCCCCTTCGTAGCAAACACCCAACCCCAGCCCTGGAAGGTGGGACAGCCAAACCCCTGGGGAGTCCTAGTGAGAGAAGAGGGGGCCGAAAACCAGCGGAGACCCAGAAGGAAGGGATTGGCCTGATGGGGGGAAACCCTGAGACTAAACCCCTAACCCACATGATAGGGAATGATTAGAAACAATTATAGATGTTATGCATGTGGGAGTGGGACACATGAGCGCACAGTGTCCAGCACGAGAGCCTATGCAATGCAACTTGGGGATTGGCAAGTCCCATGCTCCCTTATCCACCTTGCAGGCGTCGCATTAGCCCCGCATAACTGCACCAGGCCGTGAAGATAAATGGGTAGAGACTACAGCGCTTGTGGACTCAGGGAGTGCTATCACCCTTATATCGGGTAAGCTGGTAAAAAGTAGCCAGCTGCTACAAAGCCAAACGCGTAGCAGTGACATGCGTGCATGGGGCTGTGAGTCATTACCCCACCATCCCAGTGGAGACAGAGGTTCAGGGGAACCCCACTGAGGTGACAGTGGTGTAGTTCCTAAACCCTCATATCCTGTAGTCATTGGAGGGACTATCCAGGTTTGATAATTTACTCCCCCAGAGAGGCTGGAGGGAGATTGGACCTGCTGGCAGCCACTCATCGTTGGGGAATTTCAACCCCCAATGTTTCAGTTTTCTCAGGATCTATTCTCAGCCCCCAAAGGCCCAGAAGACAAAAAAGGAAAGAAGGCCGCGAAGCGTTGGGAACCCGGATCCTGACCCAGGCCAGAAGACTGCACTAGTAGGCAGAAGGACACGAGCAGCCATCAGAGAAACTACCAACACGGAAGGTGAGCCGGAGGCTGCCCCACCATGATGTATGAGCCATTGGAAGAAACAGAGAACTGGCCCCTGGAGCTCAAGCAGGTAGTCCTGGGAGAGAGACTTTCGGAGGGACCAGGCAGAGGACCCTAGATATGATAACGTCAGGAAAGAGGTGGCTGAGATAGATGGACACCAGTGAGAGGAGGTCCGGGTCCAGACCCTACTTTATATGAAGAAAATCTCCTGTACCGTGTGGTGCAAATGCAGGAGCAGGTACATCAACATTCTGGCCGCAAAAACATCAAAAAGCCATATTGAGCCTCGCCCACAGTCACCTGTTTGGAGGACACCTAGGGTAGAGAACCCAGCCAGGATCCTGCAGAGGTTTTCGGCCAGGCAAGTACATGAAGATGTCAAGCGATACTGCCCTTTTGTCCAGAGTGTCAGATACATACCTCGCCACACTTGCGGCCCTTTGATACCTTGACTTATGAGGAGAGGCTGAGGGAACTGGGCTTATTTAGTCTGCAGAAGAGAAGAGTGAGAGGGGATTTGATAGCAGCCTTCAACTATGTGAAGGGAGGTTCCAAAGAGGATGGAACTAGGTTGTTCTCAGTGGTGGCAGATGGCAGAACAAGAAGTGCTGGTTTCAAGTTGCAGTGGGGGAGATCTGGGTTGGATATTAGGAAACACTATTTCACTAGGAGGGTGGTGAAACACTGCAATGGGTTACCTAGGGAGGTGGTGGAATCTCCATGCTTGACAAAGCCCTGGCTGGGATGATTTAGTTGGGGTTAGTCCTTCTTTGAGCAGGGGTTTGGACTGGATGACCTCCTGAGGTCTCTTCCAACCCTACTCTTCTATGATTCTATAATGGAGATATTGTTTTCACTGAGGTCTAACCTAGTAAGCAAACAACGCCAGTGACCTTTTAAACGTCCAAAGGTATATTCCACCACCATTCTGCACTAACTCAGCCTGTGGTTGACGGTCCGTACTGCTGTCCAGGCTACCTGTGTATGGCTTCATGAGCCATGGGAGCAAAGAGTAGGCTCGGTCTCCCGGGATCATGATTGGCATTTGAACATCACAATGGTTATTTTGCAGTCTGGAAAGAAAGTTCCTGCTTGCAGCTTTCTGAGCAGATGTGTTCCTAAAGATGCACACATCATGTACCTTTCCTGACATCCTAGGTTGATGTTGGTGAAATGGCCCGTAATCCACCAGCACTTGCAAAACTATTGAGAAGTACTCCTTTTGATTTATGTACTCTTTGGTAAGGTGGTCTGATGCCAAGATAGGGATATGTGTTCTGTCTATGGCCCCACCGCAGTTAAGGAACCTCATTGCGGTAAAACCGTCCGCTATATTCTGCACGTTGCCCAGAGTCACCACCCTTCTTAGCAGACATCTGTTAATGGCCCTGCAAACTTGGATCACAACAGATCCCACAGTAGATTTACCCACTCCAAATTGATACCCCACTGCAGTCTGGCATTGCAAGCTTCCACAGAATTATCGCCACTCAATTCTCCCATCAGAGCAGTTCTCGTTTTAGTATTGCTGCGCTTCAAGGCTGGGGAAAACTCTTCACACAGTTCCTGGAAAGTGGTCTTACACATTCGAAAGTTCTGCAGCCAACTGCTCATTCCATAGCTGCAAAATGATGTGGTCCCACCAGTCAGTGCTCAACCGTGTCAAGGTGATGCGTGTCTGTTGCCAGCAACTGCAAATTGCTCCTCTCTGTGTCTTCCAGCAGGGCTGCTTGCTTGGCATCACATTGTTCTTAGCAGCAGTTCCTGTATCAGCTGTGTAAATACTGCAGGATAAGGTACGAGGTGTTTGTAATGCTCGCACAACAACAGTTTACAGGTGAGCAGGGTCCATACTTACCATGCTATGGTGTCTGCACAGGTAGCCTTGGCTTATGAAAAAAGGCGCAAAAAAGGCTTGGTTTGTTTGCTGTTGATTTCAGGAAGGGAGGGAGGTAAGTAGATCATGGGAGGCTAATGCCATGTTCCCATAACCACCAGCGCTAATTTTTTAGTCCCATAAGGCATTGCAAGCCCAATCCAACATTCCACTTGGTTCCATGCACTGTGGAATATCTACTCACAGTGCAGTGCTCCATGCGTTGATGCAAGCCCTGCTAGTGAGGATGCACTCCCCTGACACAATGAGCATAGTGTGACATGCAAGATCAACTTGCTTAAATTGGAGGCTCAGTGTCAACTTACAAGAAATCGACTTAACTTTCTAGCGTAAACATAGCCCTACTGTGCTTTTCGCTTGCAGTTCTCAAGTGCTTTACAAAAGAGAGTAAGCGTTATCTCCAGTTTTACAGGTGAGGAAACTCTGGTAGATGGAGGTGAAGTGCCTTGCCAAGGCTCACTCAACGGGTCACTCGCAAAGCTGGGAAGAGAGCCTAAGTCTTTTTGACTCCCAATGTAATGCCCTTTCCCACTAGACCAGTGGTTCTCAAAGCCGGTCTGCTGCTTGTTCAGGGAAAGCCCCTGGTGGGCCGGGCTGGTTTGCTTACCTACCGCATCCACAGGTTCAGCCGATCACGTCTCCCACTGGCTGCGGTTCGCTGCTCCGGGCCAATGGGGACTGCGGGAAGGGCGGCCAGCACATCCCTTGGCCCATACGGCTTCTCGCAGCCCCCATTGGCCTGGAGCAGCGAACCACGGCCAGTGGGAGCCGTGATCAGCTGAACCTGTGGATGCGGTAGGTAAGCAAACCAGCCCTGCCCACCAGGGGCTTTCCCTGAACAAGCAGCGGGCCGGCTTTGAGAACCACTGCATTAGACCATGGTGCCTGGCAAATATAGTACTTGTCTGACTGCTTCCTTGAAAACTTCATTCTTAGTCTCCAGCCTAAGGAGAACTTGCCAAATGCGGATAAAAACAGACACACTCCCACCTGTTAGAGGACTTTCCCTTATCTCCACCTCCTGGTCCTTGTCACGCAAACAGAAAGCAGAAGACCAGAAGTCTGAAGTGCAGACAATACAATGTTTATTGGGGTTAGTTCCAAACAAGCATATCCATAGCTCTACGGGCCGGCAGAGTCTGTTTCCCAGTGTTCTGTTCCCAGCTCTGACACCGCAGAGCATTTACCCCATGTCCCTCTTCCCAGCTCCGACACCACTAGGGTGACCAGACAGCAAGTGTGAAAAATCAGGACAGGGAGTGCAGGGTAATAAGAGCCTATGTAAGAAAAAGACCCAAAAATCAGGACTGTCCTTATAAAATTGGGACATCTGGCCACCTTAGACACCACAGAGCCTTGCCAGTGTCCCCATTCCCATTTCCCACCTCTTCCTTCTTAGCAGGCCGAAATATACCTGCAATGCATGCCCTTGTCCCACCCCTTACAACTTATGGTCATGTTCCATTTGGGAGGGTTGTGAGTCTGACGTCTTCGTCCCATCTCTTTTGTATCCCATGAGAGGAGTAAGGGGTGAGGTTATGTTCTAGCCAAGGCCAGGCCTTTCTTTGGCTTTCAGTGTTTCTTATGCCTGCTCACCCTCCCTCATCCTCCCTTGCCCCTCCCGACTGGTTACTTGACCTTGCCTTGAGATAGGAGTTGAAGCAGTCGTCAAGTTTGCGCACATATATTATACTCCCACCATGCCCACTAACACTTTAACTAGATCCCTTATCTTTTCTCATTGTACTAAAACCCCCATCTGGTTGTGGGAAATGCAAGACACAGTATATGTGTTCATTGTTCTTTACACATATTAGTAAGAATCCCTTTGTTCACTTATATTTGTATAAGATATAAGAATATAAAAAAGTCAAACCCAAAATTCTGTCTCAGGCTGGCAAACAAGCCTATATACTAACACCACTCAACATGCATGAGCAACAGACTTGCTATGAGAAACTTGCACGAAATGGTTCTACTTAGAGTTGTCTTGTGGAGGGAAGGAGGGATGCCGGAGAGAGGAGATAATGATGCTTCAGCTGAGGCAAGAGGGTTTTTATTTACACAGCTGAGCTCCATTTAATATTATTAATAAAGAACATTCATTTCTTTGGCTAGACTCCTACCCCCTCTTAATTTAGCTAGGGTAGGATTAGTACTCTTTCTGGCATGACACATCAAACTGCATAACTCACTTAGCTGTTCAGACTTCCAGTATATCTAGCTTACCCTGACTGTTGTAATGATGATGCTTGCTTTCCCCTTATAAATCGTTTCCAGATCTTTAGCTGAAAAACGGTACATAAGAGTGAAGTGTTACTGTTGTATTTGTGCTGTATATTGACTAATAGCACTCTAGTTTTTTATATGTATTTATTCCTGCTGCATAGATATTAATAAAAAGTGATTATAAAGTAATCATTAATATAAAGTGAATTAAATAGACCCCACTTTCCTTTTGTCACCCTCCTCCACCTATTTGGCAGTGTCTTCTGTGTCTGATATTCACAACAGTTTTTCATTCCTTATTCTTGGACATTGCAAACTGCACTTTGGTGCTGTCCTATATCACACTCATTCTTAAACTCCAGAGTACCCAGGACTCGGAGTGAACTTGTTACCCCCTGCCTCCAGAGAGAGGGGGAATCTTCCTTGTGGTAGCTTCAGGACTCTCCTCTGAGCTGTGACAGCCCTAATTTTGCCTTGCAGGTTAACGGTAGTTGCATCCCAATCCCCAAGTCCCTTTGAATGTTCCCCTGACACTGAGTACTCTCAGAAGTCTAGATCCAGTGTACCTGTTTACCAGTTTTACCGTAAACCTCTGCTGCTCTAGACCATACAGAACTTGTGAGCACTTATCATGAAACAGAAGTAGGTTTATTTAATGAAGAATAAAGATTTAATTAGAAAGAAGAGAGTGTGGTGAAAATAAATGATTGCAATACAGAACAAAATCCAAACATTCATGAAAGCTCCCCCACTCCACAAGGGGTTTCCTCAGTGAATGGCTAAAGAATACTTCTCCCTCTGTGTTGTACTGAAAGCAGCCTTTTGTTTTGTGACGGGCTTCCCCAGGGTGCAACCTGGAACTGGGGTAGTGTTGAGCCCTTGAGTATACCAGTCTGGTTTGTTCCTGCGCCCTCAATAAGCCTTTTTTAAAATACAGCCAGCTCTCCTGGACTCTTCGCCCCACCCCATATTAGCCTGCCAGGGGATCCTGCCCATCAGTTCCCTAAGGGAGTTAAAGTCTGCTTTTCTGAAGTCCAGCGTCTGTATTGTACTACTCTCCTTTCTTCCTTATGTAAAGATCCTGAACTCAACCATCTCATGGTCACTGCTGCCCAGGTTGCCACCTACTTCTACTTCCCCTACCAATTCTTCCCCCTTTGTAAGCGGAAGGTCAAGAGGAGAATGGCCCCTGGTTGGTTCCTCTAGTAGTTACACCAGGAAGTTGTCCCCAACACTCTCCAAAAACTTCCTGGATTGTTTGTGCACAGCTGTATTGCTCTCTCAGCAGATGTCAGGGTGATTGAAGTCCTCCATTAGAACCAGGGCATGTGTTCTGGAAACTTCAGTTAATTGTCCAAAGACAGCCTCGTCTACCTCATCTTCCTGGTCCGGTGGTCTATATCATATGCCCACCATGACATCACCCTTGTTGCTCTCACTTCTAAACTTAACCTAAAGACTCTCAACAGGCTTTTCTGCAGTTTCATATTGAAGCTCTGAGCAATCATACTGCTCTCTTACATACAGTGCAACTCCTCCACCTTTCCTCCCCTGCCTGTTCTTCCTGAACAGTTTATACCCATTCATGACAGTGCTCCGGTCATGTGAGCTACTTCACCAAGTCTCTGTTATTCTAGTCACATCATAGTTCTTTGACTGTGCCAGGACTTCCAATTTTTCCAGACCAGACCCACTCAGAGAAATCACTAGGAACAGGACTTTATTCTGTAAAGAACACAGAACAGAATTACAGTCCAGCAGCCTCCTCTCTGCTTGCCTGCTGTGTGCTCCCAGCTCAGTCAAGGCTGAGACCTCCTGCCTGGGGGAGCAGAGGATATATCCTGAGAGGAACCAGGAAGTTCTCCCAATATGCCGCGGTTTCTCGTCAACAACTTGGAGTTCCCAGGGCTGGTGTTGAAGCACACTGGACCTTGACTATACCCTTCCCCCACTTATTGAAAGAGTGACCTGATCCCTTTCCTTAGTCAAAAACCTCTCAGGTTGAATATCACATGCCACCCAGTGTAAGTTTATTTCCCAATCCACCCTCCCTCAATATGAAGAGGACAATGCTCCAGTCTCTGTTTCTGAGCAGATTTCCCTTTTTCACAACACCACACTCTTTTAGGTAAAAAATAATAATTAACTATAGAAAGATTACTTAATAACTTTATAAGTGTAAAGATCAAAGTTAGGTACCTAAGAAATAAACAAAATCACAGTCTAAGTTATATACACTACCAATCTTCCATACACAGACTAGAAATCCCTTCATCCTGGGACCACATCCCCTGTTCAGTCTTTGTTCTTAAGGTGTTTCCAGGTTTTGAATTGTGGTGGGAGTGAGGCCATGTGATATCACTTCCCCCTTTTATAACTTCTTCCGTGTGGAGGCAACTTCATTGTTCCAAGCAAAGTCCCTAGCACAGTTTGTGGAAAAGTACAGGCACAAGATGGAGTCCAGTATTACGTGATCTAGTCACATGCCCTTGCATGCTTCAATGCATCATAACAGCCATTATTCATATACTGGCTGAAGCGCCCACAGGAAAGCCCATCAGGTGAGGATAAACTTCTTCTATGGCCTATTGAGTTTTTTAATGGGCCATTCCTCGAATGGTTCATCCACAATTTGCTGGCTAGACTGGATATAAACTATCTTGTGGGTGTCACTCCAGGAGCAAACACATTTAAATAGTGGTACATAGTCAATATTCATAATGATGACATAATTCAGATGCAATGACAGCATATACAATCCAACTAGACAGTAATGTTTAACAGATCAAGACTTTCAGAATGATACCTTACAAGGCATATTTTGCACAAAACATATCACTATGGTAAATATGGGGGTGCCTTGGTGTTGCTTTTGGGTTACAGAATGCCACGTTTTTATTCCCAGGCAAGGCAAACCTCTGTTTTGTTGTGAAGTTTCTTTTTTTCACTTTTAAGTAATGTTGATTGTTTGTCATTGCCTCAGATGGTTTCACATTCAAAGGGTTAGTATTGCGCAAACTAAACAACTGAGCCTTGCATTGCATCACCAGGTAAACAGGGCAGGGTAACAACTGCACCCTGCCTAAGTGGACAATCGCCGAGACACATTGTCTCCTAGTTACTAATTTCTACTCTAAGTCCATAAAGCATACTTTCAATATAAATACATTATTCCTTAAATGTTACCCGACCAATGTTCCCTCTAATTTTTGACAGGGTGTGTGTGCAAAAAATTTCTTCTGTGCAAATTGTTGTGCTTCTGTGCAAATTTTTATGCGCATGGTGTTTCGCCGTTTGCATGGGGTTTAGGATCTGTCACGCACAGCTTAGAGGGAACAGTGCTCATGGCTATGAATGTTGACAGATTACCAACTTTGTGTAGATACCTTACATGTTACTCTCTATAGATAAAAGTCGTGTAAGACATATTTGGTGTAGTGAGTTTGTCAGGTCTGAGGTGAGATATGTTTGCAAAGAACGGGATCCTTTGCCAAGAGGTCTCTGTGTCATGATATTGTGTCAGAGATGCTCCCTCTCAGCTTTTTCCCTAGTACTTCTTTCCCATTCCTTGATGTGAATCCATACTAACTCTTCTCAAAGTATTCAGAACCTTCCAAATATAGTCTTCTCTTTTGTCACGCGTCCAGTGTTTCCTGTCTCTCCTCTTATCCTTTTTTCCTGTCTGAAGTCATATTTTCAGCTTTAATGTGCCACATTAATTTCTTCAGTAAATATATAACTCCCTAGTTACCAAAAAAGGTGTTAAACATTTCTGCAAAAGGTCCCTTGTTCTTTAACATCTCAGTAAAGTTTTCTGATGGATTTGGTTGGCTCTGGATTTATGTCAGACTGTAACTACTTTCTGGATCACCTGTTTTCACAATCCTTATTTCCTTCAACCTTTTTTCCTCTTCTCCTG
Source organism: Chelonoidis abingdonii (assembly GCF_003597395.2). Taxonomy (NCBI): domain Eukaryota; kingdom Metazoa; phylum Chordata; order Testudines; family Testudinidae; genus Chelonoidis; species Chelonoidis abingdonii. The sequence continues at coordinate 14,274,877 of NC_133784.1, forward strand.
GGAAATATGTTTGTTTTCTGGCACTGGCCCCTTCCTTTTCACCATCCTCCTTTAGAACACTGGGAAGAAAAGTGTCCATATCATTTTCCATCAGTGTCTGCTTTGACAATTGTCTGTCCCATAGGGAGATGCAAAGTTTTACCATTTCAACTAAAGGTGTGATTTTAAACTGATCTAGTGCAAAAGTCCACGTGCATGCTCTCATTCAAACCATGCTTATTTCAGTTTAGATTAAGTTAGGGACAGGTTTTAAGCTAAATTGAAATAAGCCAGTCTTAACCAAAATAAGATTGTCTGCTCCTGGTTTGCGCAGGTTTAACTAAAATTTTGAAATCACATCTTTAGTTAAACCTGTGTGTATAGACAAGCCCTTTGAGTATGTGTCTTCACTGCAGAGTGTATTTGGGGTTAAGCACATGGATTGACCTGGCTCAAGTGTGAGTCGCCACACTGCAGAGCTATATCTGAGTGTGTCCACACTGATGCTACACTCACTCATCTGAGGTGCTAGGACTTCCGGGGACGTATCTCATGATTCTTTGCACTTTAGTAAGCTGAACCACTCTGATTCTTTCCCAGTGAATTGTGAGAGAATTTACCTGTCTTGGGCACATGATAGAGTTGTGGGAAGGGATTACTAACCCTAGAGTAAAACATGACCACATTTGGATGACGTTTTTGTGGGTGGACGGCAACCAGGTTAGTGGCGATATCTGAGTAAAAGACCAAGTTAACTCTGTAGTGATGCTAAACCCTGAGACTTCCTTGTATCATTCACTGGCCACTTAATACTTGTGTATTAGAGTGGGTGTTTTTATCCTAATTTATGTAGAAGACAACTTTCTGATCCAGAAAGATTCCAAGCACAGGGGAAATTGTCTAGTGTTCACTTCTCATAAGTAAGGACTAGGGATGAGCTGCTAGACAATGGGAGAATAATAGAGAAGTTTTGAAATAGTGACATGAGCTACTTGAATCCAGCATAGTAAGGAAAGAGTTCAGTAATGCAGCAGTAAAAGGGTATTTAGTCCTTGTGTGGGCTAGGAGAATTGTTTCCTGTTTCTCATCACCAGTGCTACTTATGGAATCACCTTTAGTGTACATGGGGATATGATGGGGTAGATGAGGCCCAAACGCCCCCTGCTTGGAGGCCTCAGGGGCCTGCCACATCCATCCCAGGAAAGGAGCAGTGGAGAGATCCTCCAAGCAGGCTAGAGTGGCTGCAGGGAGCAGCCTATGAGGGTCCAGCAGGCTCATATAAAAGGAGCTGCAGGGCCAGAGTGAGTGCAGTCTGCTTGCAGGGACCAGGGGAGCAAGAGGTGCTCCTCGTTGGCTACAGGAGCTGAAAGGGCCTGGATAGATTAGTCTGCTAGCAGGGACTGGGGAAGCAAGAGGTGCTCCTGGCTGGCTGCAAGGGCTAAAGCACGAAGTTGCTGGCAGGGACCAGGGAAGTGAATGAACAACTTCTGACTGGCTTCCAGGACTCACTTAAGACAGGCTACGGGGCAGTGGCCCAGGGAAGTACAGTTAGTTAAAGGGATGTGGCATATGGCTTCTGCTTATGTTCACATGTAAGCTGGCCAACTAGGGTACTGAGATAGGCCCTGTTGGTGAGTCTGAGGACCAGAGCCAGGGGAGTGCTACAGGACATTATTCAGGGCTTTGAGATAGGCCAGGTTGGACAGTGTACCCTGAAAGGGAGGAACAGTGTAGGCAGCTTGGCCAGAGGACTGAGTTGCTGAAGATCCACCGAGAGATCCATTGACTGGAAGGGGGAGCTTGTGAGAGGTGAGTGCCACCTTGCTGAAAAGAACTGAGAGATTACAGGCATCGTTGGCCAGAGAATGTGGGTGCTTACGAGAGGCAGGTGCTGATCCTGTTAGAGGGGCACAGGGATTTTTACTACTGTGTCATCTAGGTTTGAAGAAGCTGAGTGGAAGGATGATCTTATGGTTAAATCAGTGGAATGGGAATCCAAAAATTTAGATGAAATTTTGACAATGGCACAGACTTCCTGTGGGAATTTGGGCAAGTTATTTATTCTGTGGAGGCCTCATTCCTTTTTTGTAAAATGGGGATAGTACTTCCTTTTTCACACTTGTCTGTTTTCTGTACTTAAATTGCAATCTATTTGGGACAGGGACTGTCTCTTACTGTATCTGTATAGAATGCCTAGCATATTGAGATTCTGATCTTGACTGGAGCCTCTTGGCACCGCTGACAGTGCTGCTGTCACAAAAGTGGTGTAATGACTCTTTCTTATGTGCTGTAAAATCAACCACATTGTATGCCTTCTTGTTCATCCCCATTGGCTTTTTTGGTCCTGATGTATTTATTGCTCAGTGGCTTGCAGAACCCATATATAGGCATGCAAATACATCTGTGAATAATTTCCATCTTTTGAACCACCACTTTAGTTCTTTGACCTCACCATTCTTTGCTTGTTCTTGTGAAATTCAGCATCTTTTTCTATTGTGTTTGAGTCCTAAATTGCAGTTATGGTAAAATTAATTTTTTTTTTTAAAACCACCACAAAAAATGGAATAGGAAAATAAGAAGTGGACCACAGGCCCAGCTCAGCATCCTGTCTTTGACAGTGGTCAGTGATCAGATATTTTGGAGGAAAAGGTACAATCTCCATAATGGACAGTTATGTAAATATGGATAGGACTTTCAAAAGCTCCTAAATGACTTAAGGGTACACATCCCACTGAAGGTCAATGGGGGAAGCATCTTCCTAATCCAAGACAACCAACTTTCTTGATTATATTCTGGAGCATAAAGTCTGTTATTCTAATAAGTGTTCATCCTAATAATCTGTAACTGTGGAGGATAGTCTTATTAGTCAGATAAAAACCGAATCCTTGTTCTAAAATATTGCCTTAATATTTTATGGCAGTGAATTCCATAAGGTATGCATCATTTTCCCTGATTCCTTTCTTCTGCTTTAAATGTGTTGACTTTTAATTTCGTTGGGTGTCCTGTTATTAGTGAGAATAAATAAGAACATTCAGTTTACTTTCACTATACCTTTCATTATTTTATCTGGCTTTATTAATCTCCTGCTCTAAATGAATCTCTGTAATTTCTCTTAATATGCAAGTGTTTCCATTCTTCTAATAATGTTCATTGCTCTTTATCACTTTTCTTTCTTTTTTTGCTATATACTATTTCAAAGGAGTGACCAAAACTGACACAATTTGAGATGAAGACGTAGTATTAATTGATGTAATTTCAGTATTTCCTCTTCCTGATGTCTTGTTTGCTTTTTGATTACTGCTGAAATAATTAAGTAAATGATTTCAATAAGCTGTTTGCAGTGACACCTATACAACATGAGTATTTCTGGAGTGCTTACAATTCATTTACAACACATCACTAGGCTCTTCTTTCCAATGTGCATTTCCTTGCTATTGTCAGTATTCATTTGCCACTGAGCTGCCCAGTTGCCTCCCTTTGTTAGGACCTCCAAAAATTCTTCAGTCTTCTCTATTCTCGACTAACTTAACTAATAATTTTGTCTTCCAAAATGTTACTTCTCGATTCATTCCCTCTTCCACATAATTAATAAATATATTAAGACCGACAGGTTCTCTGTCACGTACCCAAATGGCTCTTCAGAGTGGAAACTCTGGGTGTGTCAAGCTTATCCATTGTGATCCTGGTTTTGCATAAAGGAAAAGAATAGGTCACAAGGCCTCAACAGGTGCTCAGTGGTAAACACGCACATGACTAAGTAGTACTGAACAGAATTGTACAGAGTTTTATGGAGGCATTGTCTTGTGGGATGTTACAGAGATTGGTTTTAGGTTTATTAAAGATCTGGATTTTTAATGAAATTTGCAAGTGATGCAAAACTGAGAGAGTGAGTGGTTTGTGAGGCAAACCCAGCGAGGCCAGAGAAATAACACACACAAGCTTAGAAATGTGGATAGGAAATATCAAAATAAAATACTTTAAACAGACAGACACTAGTACATTGAAGCAAAATAACCAGAAATGCTGATATTTAATGGGAGACACACATTCGGTAAGCAGTATTGCTGAAAGAGATCTCAGAGCGAGAATAGGCAGCAGATCAATATGCTTGCAAGTGCAGTATGGCAGCAAAAAACAAGCCAATATGACTTTGGGCTGCATGTAGGGTGACCAGATGTCCCAATTTTATAGGGACGGTCCTGATTTTTGGGCCTTTTTCTTATATAGGCTCCTGTTATCCCCTGTCCTGATTTTTAACATTTGTTGTCTGGTCACCCTAGCTGCATGCGTTCTAGAAAAGTGAGGTCATAGTCCCTCACTTCGTAAGTCTGAGACTTAGGCTATATGTACACAGTGCATCTTACAGTGGCGTGGCTATGCCAGTGCAGCTGTGCTGTTGTAAGGTATGCTGTGTGGCTGCTCTTTATCGCCGGGAGAGAGCCCTCCTGGTGGCAAAATAAAACCATCCTCAATGAGGGACGGTAGCTTCATTGCTGGGAGCGTGGTTCCCACCGGCAAAGCACTGTCCACACCAGTGCTTTTTGTTGCTAAAACTTTTGTCGTTCAGCGGGGTATTTTTTCACACCCCTGAGCCACAAAAGTTTTAGGGACGAAAGTACCAGTGTGGACATAGCCTTAACTTGCAGTAGGGTCAAGGACCACGTACCTCATTACTAGACACATGTAAACAAATTGGAGGGAGTGACAAATGATTAAAGATGGAAAGGAATTATGCAAGCAAAGAACCCATTGTAAATATGGGTAGATTGGCTAAGGGCTTGGCTACACTGGAGAGTTACAGTGCTGGTGGTGGCTTTACAGCACTGTAACCTACTCCCCGTCCACACTGGCAAGGCACATACAGCGCTGCATCTCCCTGGCTACAGTGCAGGCTGTACTCCACTTCGGCCTGGGGAGTAATGACTATAGCGCTGCTCTTGCAGTGCTGGGGTGCCAGTGTAAACAGGGATTAATTTTACTTCACTGTAACTGACCTCCGGAACATTCCCATAATGCTTTTTAAGTAAAGATAACACTCTTTGTTTTGTTGTGAACTCGGGCTCCCAGAGCTGCTTATCTAAAAAACAAAGACAGCTCCTGTTTGCTCGAGCAGAGGCAGGCAGGTGGATTCCTTTGGAATGTCCACAGCTAGTGTTTGCTTGAGGAGAGAAGCAGCCCGGAGTGGGGGTGGGGTGGGGTCCGTTTTGGAGAAGCTACTTATCTGGTCTGAAGGCTATTTGCATTTAGTGAATATGAGAGGGGTGGGGGAAGGGGTCGAAACTTTTAAAATGATTGAAGGTTTGTGCTGTGTATCTTCAAGTCCTTAGAACTTGCAAGGCAGGGAGCTGACATAGTGTCAGCTCCAAAAATCCACTCTCTCTGTCTCCCCCATGCTCCCTGTCACACTCCACCCCACCCCCCTCTTTTGAAAAGCACGTTGCAGCCACCTGAACACTGGGATAGCTGGCCATAATGCACCACTCCCAACACCGCTGCAAATGCTGCCAGGGCCGACTACAGGCCACAGCGCGCCAAACATGTGCTTGGGGTGGCATGCTGCGGGGGGCGCTCTGCTGGTTGCTGGGAGGGCGGCAGACGGCTCCGGTAGAGCTCCCGCAGCCATGCTTGCAGAGGGTCCGCTGGTCCTGTGGCTCCGGTGGAGCATCCATAGGCACGCCTGCAGGAGGTCCACCAGAGCTGTGGGACCACCGGACCCCCCACAGGGAAGCCTGCAGGAGGTCCACTGGAGCAACGGGACCGGCGAGCGGCAGAGCGCCCCCCGCGGCGTGCCACCATGGTTGGGGTGGTGAAATTGCTAGAGCTGGCCCTGAATGCTGCACATGTGGCCACACTGCAGCGCTTTCCCTACACAGCTGTACAAAGACAGCTTTAACTCCCAGCGCTGTACAGCTGTAAGTGTAGCCAAACCCTGAGTGATAACTGAAAGCATGTAGTGGAGAAAAGTGATAATCTGCAAATATTTGAGGGGAGTACTCTTGAAAGATGGAAATGAGTTAATTCAGCTTTGTACTAAGAGGCATAATCAGGAACAGTGGAATGAGATCCTGAAAATTATTAAATTTTTGGAATACTCTCCCCAAAGGAAGAGTTGGATGAAGAAATGTAAAACTAGACTGGACAAAGCACTCAAGATGTATCCTAAAGACAAAGACCCAGCTTTTGCATGGGGATAAAACAGATGATTTAGTAAGTCTTTCATCTCTTAATTTCTATGCTTCTGAGATACATCAAGGCATGCTGGTCTCCTCCATTTTTAACTATTTCTTTCTGCCTCTCACCCGTTCCCTCTCTAGTGAATCTACGTTATTGCTCATCCATCATGATGTTTGGGTCCAGGGCAGGGATTTGAAGCAATCAAATTTTTGAATTGCTCCACGCCAGCTCCAGGCATAGAACCTACTGGTCCGTGGTCCAGCTCTGGGCTCTGTTCCAAAGCCCTGATCCAGGGAGATAATGGAAATAGAGGGAAGGGGAAAATGTTCAGATCTTAACCAATGTTCCCTCTAATTTTTTTCATCCATGTGCAGAATAAATTTTATTATGTGCACCGAGGTATGTGCAGATGCGCGTCACCAGTAGAAACAAAAAACCTAGATATGAGAGAGAGAGAGATATATATATATATTTTTAAAAGGTTACCATAGGGATAATTACTTCAGCCAGGACAGATTAGGCATTTTAGAGCTCACTACTCAAAGAATTAATTTTAAGTGTAAGAGAAATAAAAATTATGAAATGCATGGACCAGTTAAAACATTAAAATAACACACTTTGAAAGACGAAAACTACCGAGGAATATATGTGCATTGAAGGACGTGCCAAGAAGTAACAATACTAATAACACAAGTATGTGTTGGGAGGTGAGTGTGAAAGAGACCGTGTGTGTGTGACACAGAGTGTGTGTGTGTTCAACACCGAGACAATGCATGTATGCGGCACAGAGCGTGTGTGTGCGACACAGACACAGTGTGTGCTGGCTGCTGGGGAAGTTTCTGAGCCAGCGTGTGCTGTCTCTTTAAGGCACTCACTGAACGCTCTCCTGCTCTGTCCTGAGTCCTGTCTCCCCTCCCCCGCTCTGCAGAGATGAGGTACGTGAGCAGCAGGGAGTGGAGGGTGTGTGTGTGTGTGTGTGTGTGTGTGTGTGTGAGAGAGAAAGACACACACACACAGACTGGGTGAGCTGGCTGCTGGGGAAGTCTCAGATTGTGCGCTGTCTCTTTAAGAAAGGCACTCAGTGCCTGGAGGCTTGAGTCATTCAGACCTCAGACTGCAGCAGCTCCCAGTGCTGAGCCAGGCTGTCCCCTCCCCCCTGCTCTGTGCATATGGAGTACAAGGGCAGGGGGAGGGGGTACCCTGACAGCACCCTCCCCACCCCTGCGCTGCACAGCCAGCAGGAGGGTCCTGGGAGCAGCAGCAGGAGCTACGTGGCTGCAAAGCAGCGGGGAGGAGGGGCACCTGGTCCCACACTGCCAAATGCTAATCAACTGCGGACACTTGCATCTCTCCTGGGTGGCTGCCCAACCGTGCAGTTTAGAGGGAACATAGATCCTAACATGAGATTAGGTTTGGCAAACTAGTTAATTGACTGGGCAAATAATGTCAATTGACTGATCAACTGACAGCCTATTATTTGACTAAAGTCAAATATTGTCAGGTATTCCAGCAAGATTGCCCTGAGGTAGGCAACGGTGATTCTTTCATTTCTGAGGCCACGTCTACACTACGGGATAATATCGAATTAGCTAAAATCGGTTTTATAAAACTGATGATATAAATTTGATTTCATGCAGCCACACTAGGCACAGTAATTCGGCGTTGTGCGTCCATGGTCCGAGGCTAACGTCGATTTCTGAAGCGTTGCATTGTGGGTAGCTCTTCCGTAGCTATCCCATAGTTCCCGCAGTCTCCCCCGCCCCTTGGAATTCTTCTTTGGGTAATGTCTTCTTCTCGTGGAACATAGCTGACAATCTGTCGCGCCTGTTTTCTGGATTGCCCTGGCGACGCCTAGATGCACCAATGAGGTCCGTTCAGCTTTTATTTTTTTTTTCGGCACGTAATGCGTTGATGACCGAGGAGAGAGCGCGGATTCCAGGCCGCTACGCAGCATTCACTTTGCTTTTTCAATGTAGCGAGCATGCGTACCGGTTATTCTAGTACGTCGACTGCGGGAAATGGAATGAGATGACGGTTTATCTCTCCCTCTGTACTGTATGTGTATCATGAGTGCCCTGGCTTGAATCGGCGGGGCGCAATGCAAAGAAAATTTGGGATTGGATGATCATCCCTCCCTTTTGGTTTTCTAAATTAGTCAGTCGCTGCTAGATAGGGTAAGTGTGTTAGGGACCAGTGTCAGAGCAGGTCCGTGTCCGTTTACGAGGTGCCCGCAACCACCCACTGTTGTTCCTCCTCCCCACCTTTCTGGGCTCCTTGCGTTGTCCCCCCTTGTGTCTGAAGTTATAGAGATGCTGATAAGAAACAGAGACTTGTGTAGTGAAGATAAATGGGGGAGGCAGTCCCAGGCTTGACGTCCAGCGTACGAATTTCTTTAACAGGCAGGGAGGGGGCTGATGAAGCTCAGCCCCCGTTGCGTATGATGAGACGAGAGGATGGTTCCAGCCATTCTGTGGTTACATCTACTGGGAGTAACTGGAGTCATTCCCATTTCCAGCCCCGGAGCCTCCACTGAGGCCGCCAGGGAAGCATCCGGTGTTGTGACGACGGTATCAGTATATTGCTCCGTCTCACCGGGGAGGGGGAGAGGCGGATAGTGCTCTCATGCTGCAGCATCGCGTCTACGCGCATTCAGTACTAGGGTGACATTGAAGAAGTAAGACATGTTCTTCCCTTTCTTTACGTAGTGTGTGGCCTGTGGGGAACTAAGGAAGCTATTCGTGAACCACGGCCAGACCTGTTGTTTGACCTACCGACATTGGGAGCTCACCAAGATTGCTATTTCGAGACGTGTGTGGACTGTGGGATAGCTGAGTCCTCGTCCCCTCATAATGTTAGATGTCATTTGAGTCTTGGTTCCGTTTTACGCTGTCCGGCAGTGCTGTGTATCTCGGAGATTTTTGCACGCTTTGGCATTTCGTTTCTGGATACGGAAGGCTCTGCATACAAAGTTTGTTCTCTTAGCGATAGATCTGTATCTCGTATGTCTGCTGGCTCTTTTTGGCTTTGGACGCTCGCACCCGTGCTGCTCGGCTCCACGCTGGGGCACAGCAAATGTATTCAGTTTGCGGCGGCCTTTTCTGTTTACCTGCCGCTGCATCTGAGTTGATTGCTGTCCGGCGGTCAGTGGTGCACTGTGGGATTACCGCCGGAGGCCAACTACTGTCGATTTCCGTAAATCGATTTAAAGAGCCCTTTATATCGATATAAAGGGCGTTGTAGTGTGGACGGGTACAGCGTTAAATCGATTTAACGCTCTTTAAATCGATTTAAACGCGTAGTGTAGACCAGGCCTGAGACCTTAATTTTATTGTGTTACACATTTTTCTGAGTTAAAGTAACTCAGCTAAACACCTTGGTTTTGTAATTAAGCATAAGTAGCTGTCTAAAGCTAAGCCTGTTAGAAACCAGAAGGTCTTATTCTTTTTAGTTACTGTTGTTACTGTTCTAGTAAATCTGCACTTTAAAATATTTCACCATTTATTATATTTTTTGACAATATTTGACTGATCTGCTGACCAATTACTTTTGGACCCAGCCCTGTGGGAGTCCATCTTTCTTTTGAAAGATTTGATTGGAAAATAAAGAGCTTGTTAAATCACATTTACTTTAAAAGCAGCAAAGAGTCCTGTGGCACCTTATAGACTAAGTTTTGGAGCATGAGCTTTCGTGAGTGAATACCCACTTTGTCGGATACTTTGTAAATAGATATATGGGTGGGAGAGGGCAAGGGAATAGACTTCTGGGCTGACTTCCCTGAGCATTGTCTTTTTAATCTCCCAATATCATCCACTGGTGCTACCCACAAGCTCTTGCCCAAGTTTGTGAAAGTGGCCCGGTGCCAGGAAGCCATTTAATGCAGTAACCTCTGGTTCACTGTTTCTCTTTTTGGAGATGTGTATTGTGGAAATGCTATGAAGGGAGGTCCCATGCTGTTGGCTGCCATATGTGTTAGACTTGTCTGAGGCTATGTCTAAACTAGAGTGCTTACAGCGGCGCAGCTGCGTCGGTACAGCTGTGCCCGCTGTAAGATCTCTTGTGTAGATGCTCTGTGCCGATGGAAGAGAGCTCTCCCGTTGACCTAATTAAACCACCCAACGAGCGGTGGTAGCTATGGCGGTGGGAGAAGCTCGGCCACTGACATAGGTGGCAGTGTGCACAGTGCTATGCCGGCGAAACATTTGTCACTCGGGGTGTGTGTTTTTTTCACACCTCTGAGTGACATAAATTTTGCCAACATAAGTGGTAGCACTGACACGGTCCAACCGTGGAGACCTGCAAGTGACTAGACCAGTGTTTTTCAAATGCGGCCACCCCTTTTCTTGCGGCCACAGCCATCTGGTCTGTGATGGCGGGGGATGCAAAGCAGTGGTTCCTCTTGCAGGGCTGCCAGCAGCGGTTGGGCCCTCCCTCCAGAGAGACAAATGCTGGAGGTGCAGGCAACTGGTGAATTATCCACTTTCCTGGGGTTAGGGGAGGCAGGCTTTGGCCATGAGGCTTTTGGCTCTGTCCATGTGGTGGCAGGCTCTGGTTCCAGGCTCTGGCCCCAGGCTCACCACCTGTGCCATCATTCCTGGGCCCTTCTGCCTCCCTGCCCACCTCCACATCCAGGGCTTAATTTGTCTCAGGGCTTGCTGGGGCTGAGTAAGAATGCTGTGAAAAGTGATATTAACAAACATACAAATATCACTTTTCACAGCAGAAGACTTACCAGCTAGCAAGTCTTGGAGGTGGATTTGGGGTGGGGGAGGAGCGCAATCAAAAAAGCAAAAGAAACAACAACAAAAGACAAAAACATGCAAAGTGCCTTATTTGTGTTTCTATTCTGTTTCGGTCCAGGAAAGACTAGAGACCACTGTAAATTATTTTTACTACTGAGTCTGAAAAAAACCCTACATAAATAAATTATGATGATGTGGACATGTATATGTGCATATTTATTTGTTTTTCTTAAAGTTAATGAAGTATTTTAGGAAAAACTGTCAGCGTGGCCACCAGCAAGAGTTGGTGACTGCACTCTGAGGGCACCAAAAAATTTGAGAACCCCTGGACTGGACAAGCTGAATAATAGCAAAAGTTTTTAAAACAATAGGAGATGTGGGAGATGTTTTTTTTTTTCTTTAATGACCCAAAGCATGTGGCAAAACTGCAGCCAAAAGGTCAGTGTATCTGCTGCTGAGAGAAGGTAGCGTGGCCCTGAACTCCTGTGTTTGGTTTGTGTGATAAGGGAAGTGGTGAAATGTGTTCATGTTGCCAGGCAGAGTGTGCTGCAGCTTTCCTGGGCAAACTGACAGATGACTGACTCTCTTGTGATGAATGAGGGTTGTGATGGAGAGTCCAGTGTGAGCTCTGTGTGGAACAGTTACATGAATTGCTGGCTACAGGCTTATGAAAGGAAAAGTTATCATTGGCTGGCTGACTGGCATTGACTTTCAGGCAGCCCTGGTATTAATTTGAGGAGATTATGCAAAGAATTTGGGAAAAGTCCCAGTTCTGGGGTTTTCCTATGTAAGACTAGAAAATCTGTACCTCACACTTCAAACAGCATTAATAGAGAGTTGGTTTCTAGTAGTACATTGCATTTCTATACATCGAGACTGTCTACGTAAGGACCTGCAGCTGCAGTCTGAGCTCCGTGATAGAGAGAATGCTGTGACTTATGAACCAGTTTACTCTACATTCGGAAGTAAAGTGTCTCTGTGAAATGTACTCCAGAGTTCTCAGGATTGTGACCTTCATATGAAGAGGCCTCTGGACTTTGATTTTCAGATCCGGAAAGACCATGGCAAGCCAGACACCCCTCTGTTTTTTTCATTCCTTTCCCTGGTTTTATTTTGAAATGGTGCATGCCCTGTGTTACATATTGTTATTGCCTTTACCTGCACTCAGTGGCTCCCATCCAGGAACAATCAGATGTGCAGCGCCTTGTTGGCTATTTCAGTCCTGTTTGGGAACTCCCCCTCCTGCCCCCCCTCCCAAAAGTGAGTGTTCTCAGAACATTTGTCTGTGATTATCTTGAAACTCCTATGAAATGAAGCATCCTATTTGTGCTCTGATCTTCCTCTCCTGCAAGTCTCTAATCCAGACCCATTTTCCTTTCTTTCCAGCTGCAGGGAGTGATTGCAAGCATTGTCGGTTTTTGCTCTGTGTTCTGGCTGCTGAACAAAGGTGCTGCTGAAAAGGTAAGAGCTTAACTTCCATCCTCTTTGATGTAGATTTATATTCCAAGGGACTAATAAATTTAGACTTGCCATACCTGTCACCTTTAACTGTAACTAAACTCTTGGTGGAGAGAATCTAATCTACCAGCTCATAAAATCTTAAGTGTCGACCATCAAAGTGCTGTTAAATTTTGGTTCAGTGTGGATGGGATGGCATTTTGCAGCACTGCAGAAGGGGGAAACTGAAAAGTAAGCATGCTTCTCTTCTCACATGCAGGGCAGGAAGGCTGGATTTAGGGCAACAAAAATTGCTTTGACCTGAAAATGAATATTAATTGCAGTACTAACTTGCTGGTATTTGTATAGTTGTTGACCAAAGACCATCACTGCAGAGTGTGGCTGAGGTGAGTGCTTCAAAAAGTGGTGTGTTTCTACATAAACGTGCTTACCTGTGTGAAGCTGGGTGCTATCTGAGCAAAGCAGACATATTTATGGCTTTACTTGAGAGGAAAAGAGGAATATGCTTTTGTGAAGGGATGGGGCGGGGGGGGAGGGGGTGGACAGGCATGATGTGGGCGCTGAGGATCATTCCCATTGCTGTGTTAGCAGAAGGTGCCACTAGTAGTTCCTGAGCTGTGATTTCTGTAAAGTCTCCATTCCAGGCAAGGAAATATTGGGAGGTACCAGAGGGATGGGTAGAGCTGCTGTGGAAGAGTGTTTTTCCAACAGATCTTTTTGAAAATAAGTAGGTTAAACCAGTGCAGGGACTAATCCTAAAGAGAAGTTTGAAAGCACGACGGCATTCTATAATTGTGAAACAGGATTGCACACAGACGAAATGCATATGTGAGGAATACTAACAGTGCTTTAGAGAAAACCGGATGAAAGTGAATATATGATGTGCTGTGGTGTAAAGAATGTATTGGAATGTGTTTGGGCTGGCTGCATTATTCACAAGTGGCCAAGCCATAAATAATGGTTGCAGATCATCCCAAAATAGTGATGATGAAATCTTTATGCCAGCACATGTTCTATATGTGTCTGATACTTGACAGAAAATCTGCTTTCTGAATGTTTGAGTTTTAAAAAAAAAACAACATTGGTACTATCCCTCCACCTGAAAAGCCAGTCTGTCTTAGTGCCGTGAGTGCACACTTTAGGTTTTGGACGGTGAGAGAAATTATAACTGTTTTAGAAATGTATAAACAATTACCTGAAATAACTTTTCATTACATAATAATATTGTGATTGTAAAGTCCAATATCTCAGAACCTTCTACGATTGGAAGCAAGTGCTATGTAGTCCAGGGAGTCTGAAACTTTCGCCTCTACTTCTTGACGAGTTGTTGTATACTGAACTGTAACCTGTCACTGTGGTTTATTATTGTCTTTGATCTTTTTTTCCTCTTAGCCAAAGTTTTAAATAAAAAAATTGTAGTACTCCGAGTATTATAGTTTTCTGTATAGCTATTAGTAAAATGCATTTTTTAAAACATGAGAAACTTGTATTTAAATGTATTTTGACCCTTTTGCAAGTTATGTTGCAAGGGCTGTTAAACAGTTACAGGTTGGTAGAGGTTTTCCATGCATATTTAGAAGCTGTTCTCACTGTAGCTCAGTCTGTCTGTGGTTCCGTCTGGCTCTCAAAATCAGTGCTCTGATCACTCTTTTAGCTCTTGAACTGATGTCACGTGTAGCTTGTTCCTGCTACTTCTAAAGCCTTATTAACATTTTACCTGTTGCATCATTCTTCTCTCTAATGCAGTAGTTCTCAAACTAACGCTGCTACTTGTTCAGGGAAAGCCCCTGGCAGGCTGGGCTGGTTTGTTTACCTGTCGTGTCCGCAGATTCGGCCAATCACGGCTCCCACTGGCTGTGGTTCGCTGCTCCAGGCCAATGGGGGCTGCAGGAAGCAGTGTGGGCTGAGGGACGTGCTGACCATCCTTCCTGCAGCCCCCATTGGCCTGGAGTAGCGAACCGCGGCCAGTGGGAGCCGCGATCGGCTGAACCTGCGGACACGGCAGGTGAACAAACCGGCTGGCCTGCCAAGGGCTTTCCTTGAACAAGCGGAGGCCCGAGTTTGAGAACCAGTGCTCCATTGTATATTCCAGTTTACAATAATATTTAATGGAATTCAGTATCCAGCTACATAGCATTTTTAAATCTTCTTTTGCATCTTTGGTCATTTTAAAGGTATTTTTTTAAACTTCAAAGTATATCTTTTGAAGTCTTGGTTGGTGTGAGCTAGCTGTAAAAAGAATCCCTTCCTATCTTTGTGCATGCACAGACATTCCTAGTAGAGCCAGATCTTTTAATATTCTTTAATCCCCCCTCCCTTCACCAATCCAGGAAGCCTTCCTAAATAGAAAACCTGCAGTTCCCTCATAAAGTAACATTAAACCAAATGTTATAGTACTTGTAACTTGTAAAGTAGGTACAACTATATATCACAGTCCCAAAAAAGAGATTTCTTACAACAGTAGGGAACAAATTAAAGCACTTTTGACATTTGTGGTTGGAATGTTTCCATTCTAGAGGATGTGGGGAGCAGCTGTGAGGGGGACAATGAAAGAAGGGTTTTCAAAAAAGGATTTGGAGGACCAAAGAGTGATTGGTGCACAGGTAGGGGCAGTGGTTCTGTGTGTAAGGGGTTGGCTTGAAAAAAGGCTTGGATCTAATCTTCATAAGGGGGAAAAAATGGGGAAAATGTCCCATCAGAGCTATTATTGGTTTAGCTGTACCGGTGATAGAACTGCTGGGAGTTTTAGTGCATGCACTGCTGTGGCAGCTTCTGGCATTTTCGTCACTGTCAACTAAATGTTATGAAGCTTCAACCAGTGCGGGTGAATGGGTGGTAGAGTCTGTGTGAACTTCTTTTCTAAATTCTCTTGTGTAGACCAGGACCTAAGAGCGAACAAAGGTGCTAATGGGAGGAAGATATTGAGGACCTTTACCTTTTTGTGGTTATACTCTTGAAAGTGATAGCAAAAAAAGGGGAACTCGTGATTACATGTTTCTTCTTTCTTAACTCCATCTCAGATGTGCTTGGATGACAAGTGAAAAGATATCCTTTCTAAACTTGCAGAGTTAACCTGAGATCAGAGTGTCAAGCTGGTTTCTTTCCTCATCATGGTTCCTCACCATTATTAAAAAAACAACTGTGCCTTCAGTGAGATCTGTGTAACTGACTAGACCTCAGCAAGCAAGTCTGGTGTGTGAGAAGAAAGGAATTCAGTGCCCCTTTCTTAGCTGTGTTGGATTTTCATAGCTAACGGGAGAAAAGTACCACTAAAGCAAGCAGATAGGGCTTGCAATACACACATGGAGCAGGTCTGTTGGTCATGCAGGTGCCTCGCTTTAAAGGGAAAAGTGAGTGTGTGCCAGGGCGGGTGAGAAGTAAATGAGATCTGAGATTCAGGGGGAGTGAATTGGAGAGGGCCCTGAAGTGGAGGATGAAGAGTTTGAAATGGATGAAGGAGAGGAAGACAGTGAAGGGTTTCATTAGGGCCTGGAGCAGGAAAGTTTCTTATTGCAAACCATGTTTCATTTGTGACCCAGGGAGATAATTTTTGGAGATGGAAAGAAGGTAATGTCGGACAGCTGTTGCTCTTTAGTATCTACCTGTTAATGCTTTCATTCTTGACCAGTGTGTGTTGGTGGGTTGAGGGAACCTATTGATCTCTGTTGCTGAGAGTGTGAATTCTGCCGGTAAGGCACCAGAAAAGATACACAGATGGAAGCACAAGAGTACGCTACTTCTTCCACATACCAGAGAGGTGGTTGGGTGAGGCTTGGTAATTATATAACAGTTCTCTACAAGAAAGCTTGCTAAGCCCCCTTTTCAAACCAGAAACCTAGGTCACAGTGCACAGGTCAGACTATTTCAGAGACAATGACGTTGTTCTGCTCAGAAGCTTGCCTGAAGCAGGCCCTTCTTTTGCTTGGATCCTTTCAGTAGGGTTGCCCCTCCCTCTCTAGCAAGCAGTAGCATCCTTGTGATTCCTTTCAGATTTGCTAGCTTTTGTGGACTGGTGTGGAAGGGGGCGGCTGCTGCATTGAGTATGGCATTTCTCCAAAGCTTGTGGGATTGTTCCCAGCTGTCAGTGACTCATAGTATTTGAGTTACAGTCTCAGAGTTCAAGTTAATGGAATTTGCTATTCAGTTTCCCCTGGAATGTCTAAGAGAAGAGTTTCCCTTTAACTGGAGAAAGGAGGGGAGAAATCCCACAAAGAAGAAGCTTGAATATGTTTTGTGGTGTGTAAAAGTGCCAAGAGGTGCTGTCCTTGCTAACCAAGATGATGCATGCAGTCCCTTACTCAGGAGCACGAAGGTTCAGGCAATCATATGTTCTATTACATTCTATTCTATTTTATACAGATTATCACACTGTACCCATCACCATAGTATCTGAGCTTTTTCCAGTAGAGCATTAAACAATGTGACTAATGTTTGTCACATGTTTGTTCCCTCATCATCTACCTGGGGGGAGAACAGCTATGTTTTTGTTAGAGAAGGCAAGGTCAAAAAAAAGTGCCCTGCACTTAGAGCAGGAGGGGAGGTTTGCGATACTCCTTTATTATTGTCAAGTTCCATGAAACCTTGTTTATTCAGAAACCAAAGAAATATCAGTGAGCCTGTATTTCATAAATTTAGGGCCAAATAGACAATGTTACAGATTTTCTGAGGACATACAGGAATCATGGGGTACATTGACGAGTGCTAATTTGTCAGCAAGGCAGCTAGTAATCAGTTGATGTAAGCCAAGTATAAGGAGCACAAGTGGCACCCATGCAATGACCCATTATGGTTCCAAATATCTACTTAGCTGGTAACTGCCTTTGTTATTTTCTTGTATAATTGTTCATTTTCTCCAGAGTAGGCTTCCATCTACCTTTTTGTGTTCAAGCAAGTTTGATATTTGAAGTGACTGGGATGCACTGTTGCAGAATGGGGAACCAGGTCCCCATGGTGATTTTGAACATTGTGGTTATAAATGTATGGAATCTCCTGACAACGAGCTGGGTTTGGCGCTAACCAATGCAATTGTTGGCCCTTAAGCAGTACGGAATCAGTAGGATGTGGTGGGTTTCATTTATACTAGTATGTTGCGCAGCTGAAGATCATTGTCAGCTGCCCAAGGAAATAAATGTTCACCTGAGAAGAGCCTGGTGTAGCTCAAAAGCTCGTCTCTTTTGTCAGCAGAAGTTGGTTCACACACCTTGTCTCTCTAATATCCTGGGACCAACATGGCTACAACACTGGAAACATCTTAACTCTGTTTGTCTCATTGATGCCTTGTTTTAAAAATGTGTGCGTGTTTGGAGAAAATTCAGTCCCCTGCAGGTAATGACTGAGTACTTAACTAACCTACAATTATATCTGGATTATAACGCATGTGGTAGCTTGGTTACCTTTTAAGGGCATCTCTCTGGGAGTTGTACCTATGAATTTGGGCAAGTACATGGAGGAGTGTCTGTCAGTTTGGAATATCATATAATAATTTATAAGGCAAGGGAAGTAATAATTAGCTGCTGTTTTCTACCCTGTGCTTGAATATAAGATCCTTCCTCCTTTTCCCATATTCACCAAACTCATAGTTAAACTTATGAGATTATTCAGAGGATCGAGAAGCCAGAATAAGCATATGTCATGTACATTTTATATCTTTACAACAAATGACGTCCATTTGCTTGAATTTCCCCCACCCCACCCCACCCCACCCCAAGTATCCTGAGTAGGATTGTTCAGAAAAAAAAAAAATCAATGACAGGCCTTAAATTAACCCTTCCAGTGGGCATTCCTACTGGAATTCAAAGGATGGACTAAAGACAACCTTTTGCTTCTTTCTAGATATGATAGTCTAAGTTCCCTCTAAGCTGCGCAGCAGCCTATTAAGCGCCATGCGGGCACTCAGGGCTGCAGCAGGGAGAGATGCCTTTCCCTCAGCCCTGGACCTGCCGTGGCAGGGAGAGGCCCCCAGCCCCAGCCCAGCTCAGACAGTACCAGGTTTATAATGGCAGCAGGCCCACGCTCAGCAAGAGCCCCGCTGGCCCGGCCTGGCGCTCCACTTCACTTACGCTGCGGCCTCTCTCCTCTCTGGCCCCTCCCCCGTGCTCCTCTAGGCCCGCTGGCCCAGGACTTCTCTCCGCCCCTCCGCTCGCTCCTCTCAGCCGGGTGGCTGAGGGCTCATCTCTCCACCCCTGCTCTCCGTCACCGGTAGGCAGCAGCCTGTGGCTGCTTGCCAGTGATGGGGCAGGGAAAGGAGCCGACAGCCACTGCCGCTCATCGAGGCTGCGGTGACTGACGGTCTGCTGCACTGGGCTCCCTTGGGCAGCCTGGCAGCCTGGATTGCAGTGGGCCAGTTACAGTATTCCACATGAGTTGGAGGGGTTAGCGAAGGCCTCCTGGTACTACCATGTCCTGCCCCAGAGTGGAGCAGTGGAGGTGAGTCCTCCAAGCAGCCTAGAAAGGCTGCACGGGGCACAGCCAATCAGAGAAGAGCTGCAGGGAGCAGCCAATCTGGGCCCCACAGACCCATATAAGAAGAGCTGCAGGGCAGAACACATTGGTGGCTGCTGGGAGCTCAAGGAGTGAGGACTGTGTTCTTAACAGGCTGAAGGAACTATAGCACCTTGGACAGAGCAGCTGCAGGCAGGGACTGGCAGAGCGACGAGAGCTCTTGGCTGGCTGCTGGGACAGGACAGCTGAAGGAGCTGAAGTGAGGGTGAAGAAGGTGCTGGGACCATGGGAAAGTGGCCCAGGGACATGGAGCAGCATTGGGAGAAGTTAAGAGTCACAACAGGAGGCTGCTATCTACAGGGTCCCTGGGTTGGGACCCAGAGCAGTGAGAGGGCCAAGGTTCCCACCCCAGTCACCACTGGGAGAGTGGCTTGACTGGTTGAAAGTGATACCCACCCCCAGAAGGGGGAAATATGGATGGTGACTTGGCCGGAGGCTGATTCATGAAGAGGACATTCTGGTACTTGGACTGAGGTGGGTCTGCAGGCGGAGGAGATGGTGGGAGAGGCACCACCAGAAGAGGGCTCACTGGCTGGCAGAGCTAATCCCTAGGATAGCCAGCAGGAGGTGCCACTGTGATGAGTGAACCCTATGACAGACCCTAAGAAAGCCTCAGTGTCAACTGGCAAAGGGTTCACTGTAACAGTAACTCCTGGCAGGCCTGACAACTCACTACACCTAACACATTGCTTCCATAGTGTTTATCCAAAGAGGGTCAAGTGAGGTCTCTAATAAAAGCTTATGTCATAATGATCCTCATAATAATTGTGAGATGTATATGTGGATGATATTTGAGGAGTTGTGTGTATATATACTGGAAAATATATTTTTTTTTAAGTCTGAATCAAAGCAGGGTTGTCAAGCCGATTTGTCAAGCAGATTTAGACCAAAGGATGTATATTCTCCTATCTGCCTCGGTTCACATGTAAAATAAGCATTGGTACTGTAAGCCAACACGATGGAAGCTTATGTGCATATAATATCAACATGAGGCTGTGAAAGCAACATGGAGCCAGCACACCAGGGAATCAACCATGGGGGACAAAACAGTGAACTTTGGGGATGTAAGGAGGAGGCAAAAGGACACCTCTTTGTTCTTCACTGAGGAAAGCAAAAAGGACAGTGCTTTCTGCATTCATGAAAGAGGGATTCTAGCCCTGTTGATTGCTTTAGGTGAGATAAACTGCTTTAGCCAAGGGATTAGCCTGTTAAAGTTAAGTTTATACTATAGGAAGCGTGGTACACTTTTTGTTTTCTGTTTCCATTGTTATTCTTCCTCACTAACCCTTAAATTTTAGCATTATGATTGTTTTCAATATAAATATACCCCAGTGCTGTGATATTCTATTGAAGCTCATCCTCAGATGAATCAGACAAGCTGGTGTGTGTTTTGTTCCTTTAAGGACAGCTTCCCAGGTAATTTCGGTGAGTGTCTAGCAGTTAAGGGCTGGATACTGCATGGGAACACTTTAGGGGGGTCGGACTGCACCTATTGTTAAACTGCAAGGCAAAGTAAGGGCTGGCAGGGCCTTGAGGAGATTGTTTCGGTGACAAATATGCTGGTGGTATCACGAAGCTGACACATAGTTAAGCACAAGCATCTCTCTCTCTCACTGAATCGGGAGGTTACCTAGTGACTCGCAATCCTGGATACCCCAAGAAAGCGTCACAGTGCAGCACACCCAGTATCACAGAAAGTGAGGTAAAAACCTAACTTATTTGTTTTACGATGTCTCTGGTTCCATCTGCAGTAGGGCACTTTGCCAAAAAATCCTCACTGAAGCTACCACTGACACAGCTAATCCAGTGGAAGCTTTAGTGTGGAGGGCTCTCTGGTTCTTCCAGCTGTTTACACCATCATGTTTATTAGATTTCCTCAGAGCAGGGTTAATTGACAGTGCTATAAATGGCTGCTTGAGTCAAAAAGCAGTCTGACGTAGGGCTTCCATTGTGGCTAATGCCAAAGTGGTGGGAATTTTTTGTACAAGTTCCATAGTGTGGTTTTGTTTCTCTTTACTCTCTTGAAAGGCAGTATTAGAGAATACTGTTCGTGCCATAATATAACTCAGGGCTATACCCTCACCAGCAGTACTGAATTCTGTTTTGGTCCCCTGGTTTAAAACACCCCAGCAGAAATAAAGGGGTTCATATGTAGGTGACAACAAAAATTAATAGAGTTTTGGAGAGATTTTCATCTGAAGAGAGATTGAAAAGTTGAAATTGTTTAGAGTAAAGGTGGTTGAGAGAATGTATGATAGAGATTAAATAAGGAACAATATAATGCAATATAACTGGAATCCCATGGGAGCCGCTGAGGTCACTCAATTAGGGTGAATTGCAAAGAATGGGGCAGATAGATATTCCAAAGCTGGTGGATATTCCAATACTTAAATTTACCAAGCCAGCCCAAATCAGCTTCTGTTATACTTCACTGGTTACTCAGAAGTCAACAACAGAGTTCCCTTAAGGCAGGGGTGGGCAAATTATGGCCGGTGGGCCGGATCTGGCCCAGAAGCCGTTTTAAGCCACCCCTGTGCTGGGGAGCACAGTCTGGGGCTTGCACCGCTCCAGCCAAGGAGCAGGGTTGGGAGCCATTCCACGTGGCTTCTGGAAGCTGTAGCATGGCTCCACTCCATCTCCTGTGAGCTTCAGTGGCCCCCTCCGGTGCTCCAATGGAAGCTGCAGGGGCAGTGCCTGCAGACGGGGCAGTGTGCAGGGCCACCTGGCTGAGCCTCTGCATAGGAGCTGTAGAAAGGACATGCCACTGCTTCTGGGAGCCACCTGAAGTAAGCCTCTGAGCCTCCCCCCCATGCCTCAGCCCCCTGCCCTAGCCCTGATTCCCCCTCCTGCCCTCCAAACCCCTCAATCCCAGCCCGGAGCACTGTCCTGCAACCCCAAATCTCTCATCCCCAGCCACACTCCAGAGCCTGCACCCCCAGCCAGAGCCTGCGCCCCTTCCCACACCCTTACCCCAGCCCTGATCTCCCTCCCACCCTCTGAACCCCCCGGTCCCAGCCCAGAGCACCCTCCTATACCCCAAACTCCCCAGCCCCACCCCACAGCCCACACCCCCCAGCCAGAGCCTGCACGCCCCAGCCTGGAGCCCTCTCCCACGCCCTGAACTCCTCATTTCTGGCCCCACCCCGGAGCACTCACCCCCCAAACAGAGCCCTCACCCCCTCCCACACCCCAACCCCAATTTGGTGAGCATTCATGGCCCACTATACAATTTCTATTCCTAGATGTGGCCCTCAGCCAAAAAGTTTGCCCACCCTGCCTTAAAGTAACCCAGCCTCAGGCTTCCACCTAGACACCCAAGTCAAATATAATGAGCATTAATGAAAATCTTATTCATCATATAAAAAAGTTCTATCAATCTCAAAGGATCAGACATATTATCTCCCAGGTTAATGAATATTCCAGATCTTACTGAAATACATGTCACAGTCATTCTTATTAACTAAACTAAAATTTATTAAAAAGGAAAAGAGAGCATACTGGTTAAAAGATCAGTATAAATACTGACATGAGTTCAATTCATTGAGATTCAGATTCATGGCAGAGATGGAGAGCTTTGTAGATGCAAAGAGCTCTTTCAGAAAAAGTCCATAGGTTATAGTCCAATGTTTATATTTCAGGGCGATCCAGCAGAGCCGTAACTAGCCATTTTTGTGCCTGAGGCAAGAATATAAAATTGTGCCCCCCCATCGCAGCCCAGCCACCCGTGAAACAGACACATACACACACACACATGGCCCCGTGGAAACAATCCCCCCCACCAGCGCTGCCTGTCTCGCGGAAACAAACCCTCCTTCCCCAGTGCCCTCCCCCCCCTAAATAGCTGTGGGCCAAAAAGGAAGGTGTGTGAAGGGAGAAACGGCACGCATAGAGTGACCAGATCACAACAGTAAAAGAGGACCCTCCCCTTCCCCGCTCAGCCCTACCATCACACCCCTCTTCACCCCCTAGCCTCCTGCTGGCTTGCTGCATCCCTCCTAGTCAGTCCCCCACCCACTACTCGCCTCCTTTCACCTTCTCCCTTTCCTGCCAGAAACCCCTATGCCAGCCCCACACCCCCTGTCTCTAGCCAGCCTCTGCTGCACCCCGTGCCCGAAGCCAGCTAGCCCCACCCCCCTGCCCTATCTCCAGCCAGCCCCACACCCCCTGTCTCCAGCCAACCCTTGCCGCACCCCACTGCCCGAAGCCAGCTAGCCCCATACCTCATCTCCAGCCAGCCCCTGCTGCACCCTGCTGCCTGAAGCCAGCCAGCCCCACACCCCCTGTCTCCAGCCAGCCCTTGCTGCGTCTCCCTGCCCAAAGCCAGCCAGTCCCACACCCCCGTCCTGCCTCCAGACAGCCTCACACCCCCTGTCGCACTCCCCTGGCTGAAACCAGCTAGTCCCACACCCCCTGTCTCCAGCCAGCCCCTGCTGTACCACCTGCCCACAGCCAGCCCCACACTCTAATAATAATAGGAGATATACCAATCTCCTAGAACTGTAAGGGACCTTGAAGGTCATCAAGTCCAGCCCCTTGCCTTCACTAGCAGGACTAATTTTTGCCCCAGATTCCTAAGTGGCCCCCTCAAAGACTGAACTCACAACCCTGGGTTTAGCAGGCCAATGCTCAAACCACTGAGCTATCCTTCCCCCTGTTAGGTTAATCATTTATTTTCATTAAATATGTAGACTAAATAATGAAAATACATTTTCAAGCCTAACAGGAATTAATTCTAATGAACAATGCCACATTATTCATTTTTGAAAGTTTATAATAAGTGATGCTCCAGGGGGAGGGGAGGGGGGGTGCAAGGTGGAAGTTTCGCCTAAGGTGCAATATCCTTGCACCGATCCTGTGGGCACAGAGTGGGGTGCAGGATGGGTGGAGTGATGCAGGCTCTGGGAGGGAGTGCGAATGGCTGTGTGCAGGCTCTGGGGTAGAGTTTGGGGGCCGGAGAGGGGGTGAGGGCTCTGGGAAGGGGTGGTGGGTGCTGGGGGGGAGGGGACTGACATCACATGTGGCTTCCTTCCTCCCCTGCTGCCCCTTGCCATAGCCTCACTGGGGGTGGGAGATGGGGCTGCCCCTTGTTCAGTTTGCAGGAGTGCTGCCTGCGGATGGGGTGTGGGGGCAGATCACAGAGTCAAACACTCACCGAAGCCCCAGCAGCTGCTCAGGTGAGTGAGGCCAACTGCTGATGATCCTGTCTCCCACCGGAAGCCCCCTCAGCGTCTTCTGCAGGTGGGTGCCGGGGAAGGGGAGAGCTGCGAAGCACGTGTGTGCCTCCCCCTCCCCCTGCCCCTCCCGAGGTGCTGCAGCCGGCTGCTCCCTCAGCCCTCTGCCAGCCAGTCTCGTTGCCACAGAGGCAGCAGCAGCAACTGGGAGAGCCGGAGCTTTCCTTCCGGTAGGGAAGACTTTTTCTGCGCTCCTCGGCTTTCCATGCCCAAGGCAAGTACCCCACTCACCTCGCCCTCATTAGGGCACTACGATCCAGTCAAAACTGGGATCTCAGTCCTTGTGGCTTAGGCTTTTTCTGCATGAAACCTCAAGCAGATCTGAGATGACAGGATCAGGACCCAAGCCATTCTTTATACAGTTTCAGGCCTTCTTTGACAGCTGGGAGTCCCTCAGTGAACAATAGATGCTCATTTCCTAAGCCCCGCTGGTAATTATTCACACAGATTAACATAAGGCAATTGCCCATTTTCCACCATTCACAGATGATTTGCTGTACGTTTCAAAGAGAGATGAATACAGCGATATCACTATGTTTACAGTTCATTTAAATGTTGTTGTTCCTTTGATCTCTGAATTAACAGAATACAGCATAGACAGGGACTGTTTGACTACATTGTTAACCTTTACCAATATATCTTTAAGGGCTGAATTTAGATCATTTATCCTGCAGGATGCTTCAGCCTTTCTGGTTATGCGTCACAGGAGGTAAATCAGAAACTTCTGTTTACATTCGCTCTTGGTGCAAGAACAAAGGAACAGACACTTAGACTGAAGGGCAGCAAATTTAAAACTAACAAGAAACCCTCTTTTCACTACACACAGTTAGCCTACTTATTGCCACAAGATACCACTAAGGCCCAGATCTTAGTGTAGGATCCAGAAAAAGACTGGACATTTTATATGGATACTAGAAACATCCACAGTTACATTACAGAGGATAAAAAAAAAATACTACTACAAAGTTTGGAGAGGATGTAAACCAGGGCTCTCAAACACGCGGCCCCCGGAGCTCTTCCCTGCGTCCTGCCAAACTCCCCATGCCGCCCCCACCCCCGAGTTATTTTATGCGGCAGTTAAGCTCCCTGACTGCTGCTCCCCAATGTTTGGGGCCAGGTCTCTTCCCTGGCCCCACCTGCCACCCCCACGCGTCTCCCCCACGTGTCCCCCAGGCTCACTTGCTGCCCCTTCACTGCCCTGGAGCCTGCAGCTCAGGCTGACTCTGCTCCGCTGGCTTCCGCCATCACCTGCTGCCTCAGGGTCCTAGTGACCCCTCTCACTAGAGCCAGGGCAGGCTGCCTTCCCTTCCCTTCTGTCCTAGTTCTGAACCTCTCCAATCCCCTGAGCCTCTCCAATGCCCCAAACCCCTCATCCTCAGCCCCACAGCCCTCACCCCTGGACCCCCTCGTATCCCCAAACTCCATCCCAGAGCCTGCACCCCAGCCTGGAGCCTGCACCCAAACTCCATCCCAGAGCCTGCACCCCCCAGACCCCTTCCCCCACCCAAACTCCCTCCCAGAGCCGTAGGCAAGTGGGGGTGGAGTTAATGGGGGGCAGGTTCTGGGCACCACCAAAATTTCTACAAACCTGTCACCCCTGGAAGAGGCAGAGAAGGGGTGGAGTGGTGGTGCAGCCCAGTGCAGTGGGGGGGCGGGGGGCTTTAACAGAAGTAAATCTAACTAAGTGTGTGTTTTGTCCTTTGAGTGAGGTGCATTACTGTTGGTGGTGCTTAGCACTTTCCAGGAGGGAGGGGAAGGAGCAGGCAGCCACGCACTCAGGATAGGAAGTGGAGAAGAGACGGGTCGGGGCAGGGTCGGGGCCTCATGGAAGGGGTGGAGTGGGGGCAGGGCCAGGGGCAGCGAGGGCGGGGTGTCAGTGATGCGGCGGTCGGGCCAATGCACTAGTCCTCATGTGACCCTCGTGCTCATTTGAGTTTGAGACCCCTGATGTAAACCCTCATGCAGCAGACCGTGAGCCAAACTCAGAGGCATTGAGAAAGAAACTGCTCTTAGAAGCAGATTATTCCATAATTGCCCACTTTGGGCTTTCTTGTACATTCCCCTTATATATCTGGGAATGGGCACTGTCATGTTGGAATACATAGACCCCATCCTCCCGCTTACTTTCTCCTGGGCCTCTATAATTAGTGACTGCTTCTGTTCCTCCTCGCCATGGTGATAATTCAGAGTTCCAAATCTTTCAATCATTCACTTGTCATGCATCCCTTCCATATTCATTCAGGCTGTCTCCTGCAAGCCCACAAAGTAAATCTGTGCAAAAGCATGTAATCTTTAATTTTGGAAATCAGAAATCAAAAGCACATCTGCTTCTAGTGTCTGGTGGTAATAGCTCCTTAGAGAGCTCCCGCCAAAGCAGCCAGCCCTGTCATGCAAGGAAGGATCTGATCCTGGCAGATTTTGGACTGTCAACAGAATATCATTAGAGCTAAGATTTTTTGATGGATGTTTTTTAGTATAAGTCACTGACAGGTCATGGCAATAAAGAAAAATTCATGGAAGCCCGTGACCTGTCCCTGACTTTTACTAAAAATATCCATGATAAAATGGGAAAGGACTGGGCAGCGTGAGGTTGGCTAGGAACTCTGCGGCCCCCAACACCCATGGGGACTCAGAGCTCCAGGGTACCCCTGTCACCAGCAGCAGAGGGGAGCTGCGGGAGGTTCCCCTGTCACCACCGCCGTGGCAACGGGGAGTTGCAGGGGGGTCCCCCTGCCCCATGGCGGTGGCCAGAGAGCTGTGGGGGGTCCCTCTGCCATGGCAGCTGGTAAGGAGCTGTGGGGTACCTGCCCATGGCGGCTGAGAGCCTGGGGGCCCAGTGCCTCAGGAGGCGGGGGTACCTTATAGCTCCCTGTTGCTGTGGGAGGTGGTAGGACCCTGCAGCTCCTAGGCGCCAGGGCTGAAGTCATGGAGGTCTTCTGTGACTTCTGCAACCTCTATGACAAAACCATAGACTTAAATATCATCCATGCATAAAATCAGTTTTAAAACAGGATTCTTGTAGTGTTTTCTCTTCTGAGTCACAGGTGGTGGGTCTGAATGCAAAAAGCCAGTAATTGGCTGTGCATGGATAACATGATGAGGAGGGGAGACGCGGAGTACCTCGGGCTAAGTCCAGAAAGAGTGGAGTAATGCCTGCCAATCCAGCACCTGGAGGTGAGCATCTCTCCAGTTCCCACTGTGGCTCCCCTCCATCTAATGGCACCTGGTTTTTATCATTTGTCATTGTCATCCATAGTGGGAAACATGTAACCTTAGTTTTAGGCTCTGTAATTTTCAAGGAGGAATCTTTTGGAATTAATACCCTCTGCAGCTACATGTCTCCCACTCACTCCTAGTACAAATCTTTCTTAAGGCTTCAACTTCTGTTTAAACTCTTCCCCCGCCCCCTTATTTTTGCTTGTGGTGAAGAGTGTATCTTCCTGGCCTTATGGAGAGTGTTTCCTCTTCTCCTCACTTCGCTGGCATCACAGGACACCTTTTTCTACAGTCTGTGTCTTACCTAAGGTGTCTGAGATGCAGTGCTTGCTAATTCTTCAGGCCACCACAAGTGAAGAAAGCCCAGGACATACAGAAGGGGTGTACCAATTGTTGTGAGGGGCAGAGAGAGAGAGAGGTAGAATGTGAAGTGAAAGGAGTTTCTGGGAAAGCACAAAGTGGAGTGGGAGTAGGGGAGGGTATCTGCCTTCAAGGAGGTGAACGGAAAGCTGTGTTTGTTCCTTAGGGGTTCCTGTGTGCTGTAATTGAGTCAGCATGTTGTATGGGGAGAGCTTTGAGGGGAGGGAGGAGGGGAGAGCTCTTTACTCAATTTATAAAGGGCTTGGATTAGTTCTCTGTCTTGCAGTGGTAATGACAGCTCTGCTTGTTGCATTACTAAAGCTATGACTCGAGACGGCTGATGTTTTCCTAGGATTTTTAATCTTTGTTTGCTTGAGAAGCTGAGAATAATTGACTCTGGCTTTGCTTGTGATGTGGAAGAGCAGGCAGGGGAGATAGGAAGGGGAAGGTGATTGAATATGCTACTATGTTTTGACACTCAAACATAAGCAGAATAGCCTCGAAGGGACCCACTTATTTGAAGTATTTTTAAATCTGAAAGAAACAAAAGCTGTTATTTCTCTGTCTTGTCTCTCTTGGGCTGGCTTTACATTTAGGGATCCGGGATATACTGAACTGCTTTTCTCTTGTTGGCTTTTCAGTTCTGCATTTGAAATCCCACTGGAAAAAGAGCAAATGAGCCTCTGGCTGCCTAGCTTTGGTCTTGATGGTGTGCTGGCAGCTTCATCTTTGGCCCTAACCTATGGCAGCATTGCCCTTGGAGCTTGTGTAAACTGAAAGCCTGCAGATTCTGATATTTCCATGCTAACCAGTTAGTTTTGTCTTGATTATCTCTTTTTTTTTTTTTTTGGTCTCTACCTCTGGCTCTCTTGTATTTTTGTAAAGCACTCCTAACTACATATTTCATGCTGTGATAATTACCATAGTGACAGCAATGGCTTAAACCAGCAAAATAAGGGAGATGGCATCATATTTTCAAGCATTATGTATTTTGACAGAGAAACAGCTGCTTTTATGTGAAGCAGTGAGGTTTTTTTTTCAAGTAACCTGTGTGTGAGGGGGTTGAAGAGCAAAAACAGAGGTGCTGAGGGAAGGGGACACAGAGGTGATGGTCTGGACATCCATTTGGGACACCTGTGTAGGCGGATGAAGGAAGCAAAGGTGCCATTCTATACAACATTCAACCTGTAGTTATTAATAAGATGATTTGAAACTTTGGCAAGGTTGGCACTGTGGAGAGACAGGAAATAGATGTGGACCCTAGTTGGCAACATATTGCTCACTTCTCCAGTTCTGAGCATGCTTCAACAGCAAACCTGACAAACTGTAGCCCAACGATGTGCTCTTTTGTGGTTCTGCCCCACAGGAGGCTGAAAATGTAATACACAGAAAGTTGTAATACAAAAATGACTGAATCCCTGACAAATACGTCCACAGTAGAAGGCGATGTTGAGCCGATTGGAAGGAAATAACATGAAATATATCTTTATCTCATTGTTTTCCTCTTCCACCCACTTTCCCCCATGGCAAGCAGCTTTTAGCATTAGAAATCAGACAGTGGGAACATTGTTAGTGGAGAGCTCCAGTTTCCCCTCTTTCCTTTCCCTAACCATAACCTCAACCCTAACCCTAACCCATCTCCATATACATCCCTCTTGTACACACGGTGCAGTGGAGGAGTGCAAGCTTTTGATTAGATTCACAACCCTCCACCCCGAGATTTGTTTGAAAGCATACCGAGGGACGAAGACGGCTAGCATAAAGTGTCTGTTCTGCACCAGGCCCTGAGGGGTGAAGTTCTAGTGTTGAGTGAATTATAAACTCATCTCCACTTTTCTTGTGCCAGCCCAGACAAATGGGATCACTTTCTTCTAGCCCTGTCTATACCTGCTAGTAGAGGGGCATGATGTCATTGTTTCTTTACAGGCAGCTTTAGCTCTCACTCATTGTCATTCCCTCATTCCTGCCAGTGACAATAGTCTTTCCTGTGTTGTCTGGTTATATTCTTAAATATTTTCTTACCAGGACTAGCCCTTCATGCTGAAGTGGGTGGTAGAGCCCAGGACCCCGTTTGTAGTTGTTTCTTTTTATTACAGTAGCACCTATAGGCCTCAGCCATGGTCGGAATCCAACAGTGCCCCTGTAGTTCTCCGCCAGGAAGAGCAAGGCAGGTACTACTGCCATTTCCAAGGTAGGAGATACATCTTAGCTCCACAGGAAGCAAAGCAGGCCAGCAATGGTCTACAGGTATCATTCTCCCGTTTAGAGTGACCAGAGAGCAAGGATGAAAAATCGGGATGGGGGTGCCGGGTAATTGGCACCTATATAAGACAAAGCCCCAAATATCAGGACTGTCCCTATAAAATCGAGACATCTGGTCACCCTACTCCCATTCAACAAGTCTCTGGGTGCACATAAATTCAGATCTCCTATATCTTCCAATCAAAGCTTGGCAAAGCTGTCATCCCGTCAGTAGCCCAGTTCAATTTACCAACTCCCTTCTTCATGATGCCTGATGAAGGGAGGCAGCCAGGTAAAAACAAAGATTGAGTTAAAACTTCTGGAGACTGTCAGCCTGGGTTGATGGTAGAGGCCTGTTAGGTCCACTTGCATTAGCACATCAGCCTGTCCTTCTTTTTTTTTTTAATATTTTTTTTTTGAGTCCTTTTCGTGTGAGAAATAATATGCAATTTGTGTTGTCCCCACATTGTAGGATTTACAGGCCCAGCCAACTTTCAGGGAATTTGGTGTGTGACTCCACAGCCCACAGGTGTAAATACCCCACATCTTCTAACTGTTTCTCAATTCCTTTCTTTCTGCCAGGCAGTGCACTGCAGACCTTACCTCTCCCTTTTTCTGTCTTGTGTAGAAACCTCGAGTAGTTTTAATGTGTGGCTTTGACTGAAATGAATATTTTAGGAAACTTTCTCTGTTTGTTGTGGTTGTTTTTGGCTTTTTGTTTAAGTTTATTATGGTTGCCAGGGGGATTACCCAATGTAACAGATCCCACTGAAATAATAGGACTAAAACATCTTCTTGCACCTTTGTGCTCCCTGCCTTAGAAGGACTGAACAGTGAATGTTGTTTATGCCTTGGGAAAGGGCATTTGTACAAGGCCTTCTGTAAAACGCCTCTCCAGAACCTCCTGCTATAAGAGGCATTGGCAACTCATTTGTCTGAGAATCCTTCTCTTGAGCAAGCATTTCTCACTGCATAGTGTGGGCTCAAAGTCTGTGTTGGAGCTAAAGGTGGGTGAGGAGTCCCAGCCTGAAAGACACCTGGTAAGGAACTGTTGAAGTTAGTTCTGCCAGCTCAAGACCAGAGAGTCACATGAATGCTTCTTCAGGAGGTGGTACTTAAGGTTCAGTGCTTTCAGGATACTGCATGCTAAGAGGCATTTTGAAAAGAACCCTCCAGTGGACCTGGCCAGACAGCAGTATGGCTAGCTTTTTCACAGATTCTAAAACTAGAATGGACTGTTGTAATCTCAGCTCCTAGAGGGTCTAGAAAGAAAAGACTGGAAAGATAATGGACATTGGCCTCAGGGTAGATCCATCTGGCCCTTTATGGAGGTTCTAGCTGGGGCCTTGTTGTGCTAAACACTTTACAAACGTGGAGGTGGACACTGTCTCTTCCCCAAAGCTTAGTCTGTCCTGTTTAATTTACCACTACATTTTTGTAAATGATCTATTTGTTCTTTGTCAGTGAAAGTTTTTCCATATTTTTGTCTAGTTCTTTTTTATGCTAGCTGAGATCATTACAGGTAAAACTTGTAAGTAGTCTAGAATGTATTGGAGAATACTCATTTTTGTTGTTAGCTCTTCCAAAAAGGAATAGAGGTAAGTTGTGCCATCTGTTTGAAGTCCTATCTTATTATCTGCAGAGTGGTATAAAATTTTAAACAAAATCACTTTATTCATCTTCAGGGACAGGTTCATTTCCAGATATTTAAAACCCTGAGGTGACCATTTGGCTGGAAAATCAGTTAACAAAGCAGTTTTGGAGGGTGTGAGATGGGGTGGAGTGGCTGAGGGGTGGGGGTCACACTGAGTACTATTGCCTCTGATTTATTTATACTGATATGAAATCCTGAAATAGTTCCATGCTCTTAGCACTGTCTAGTGACTTGAGCTTATGTTCAAAATTGCATAAATTTCACTTATACACTGAAAGTGGGACCTCGATATTTATGACTTCCATTTTAATTTTCCTCAGGAATTAATTGTCGTAGCTTCCTACTCAGATTTGAACCTTAGCGTTCATAAAATGAGAAGCTAGCATGAAACCTCCAAGCTTAATTGCCAGCTTGGATCTGATATCACTGCCACCAGCCAAAAATTCCAGTGTTTTGGCTCACTCTGGTCTCCCCAAAACCTTCCCTGGGGGACCCCAAGACTCAGAGGCCCTGAGTCTCACACCAAAGGGAAAACAATCTCCTCCCCTTGTCTCCTTTTTATCTCATCCCCAGCTCCCCCTCCCTGGATTATCCTGGGCGATACTGTACTTAAACTCCTTGAATGCAAAACAGAGAGGGCAATTTACCTCCCCCCCTCCTTCTTCCCCTGAGGCTGCACAGATTCACCCTCCGTAAATCTAACACAAAGAGAATTTCCCTTCCCTTCGTTCCTTAGCCTACCCAGAGAAAACTCAAACAGGTCTTAAAAAGAAAGCTTTATATAAAAAGAAAGAAAAACACATAAACATAGTCTCTGTATCAGGTTGACAATACAGGGTCAATTGCTTAAAAGAAAAAATGAATAAACAACCTTATTCAAAAAAAGAAATACAATTTAAACATTCCAGCAACTACACACATGTAAATACAAAAACAATATAAAAACCTATATTGTCTTATACCTGTACTTACAACTGCGAAACAGAAGATTAGAAGCTTGAAGATAGAAAGATCCCTCTCATAGCTGAGAGACAGACAAAAGACACAGACCCAAACATTCCCTCCCTGAGCTTTTAAAAAATCCGGTTTCCTGATTGGTCCTCTGATCAGGTGTCTGGTTCCCTTTGTTAACCATTTACAGGTGAAAGAAACATTAACCCTTAGCTATCTGTTTATGACATTAATATTCCTTCAGAATAGAAAATAGTGTGTTTCTTCAGAGAATTGATGAATTTTCAACTTTGTCTGAGAAGAAACCTGGAGAACCTTTAATCTAATAACTGAGTGTGGTGTTGAAGAAGTTCTAAATTGGGATCATAGCTAGTGTTTAGTCACTTCCCCCCTCAATTCCTTAGATAACGCTATGTGATACAGTGCCCTTCAGCCTTAGAGCTACGGAGCCATTGCGAAGAGTAAGCAGCATTCTGTCCATTTTTCAGACACTGAAACTCAAGCACAGAAGTTTGCCATCTGGCCCATGTTGCACAATAGGTCAGTGGGCAGATCTCATGACTCCCAGTCAGTTGCCCTACCAACTCCACAGATTTCTTCATCCTTTTTCGTTCCTGCTGCCAGTGCTCTCATGATGGAGAGTAAACTAGATAATCCGAAGTCCTGCTTTGAGTGTAGGGGACTAGACTAGATGACCTCTCAAGGTCCCTTCCAGTCCTATGATTCTATGAAACCCACCTGCTGAAAATGGAATAAGAGATTTTGGAGGGAAAAAGTAACACTGTTAAGCAATGACACATATGACACTGCTTAGCAGTTCTGCTGTTCAGAGAAACAACTGGAATGGGGCTGTTGGGTCCTGGCTCCACCTCTGTTGTTGGGTCTGTAGAATTGCCCTGTCCGTGGCCTGGGTGGTGCTGTTGCACAGTGGTAGCCTTTCAGAGATTGCCTCTGGAGACTGCGTTGGGTTTAATTGCTGCTGGAGTTAGCCTGATCAGCTAATCCCTTTTGTGCCTACAGTCTCCTGCCCCAGTAACTAGAGAAGCAGCAATAATTGGCCTCTGGGCTGGTTCCCTTTCCCTCCCCACTCCCAAAAACGCCCAAACCACTTAGTAAATGACTTCTCTTCAGGCCTGAGCAGCAGCTTCCTTTCCTCCCAAGAACTACTGCTCCTTGGATGCAGCCTCCTCAGGCCTGATTTCAGATGGAAGAGAGAGGTGTCAGTGTGTGCGTATGGGGCAGGATTACTTCCATATGTGTGTGTGGATGAACTAAAGGGTATGTCTATGCTGAATTTAGACACCCGCGGCTGGCCTGTGGCACTTAACTCGGGCTTATGTTCGGGCTCCAGGAGCCAGTGAGGAAGGAGGGATCTGTAGCTTGGGCTCTAGCTAGGGTTGCCAGGAGTCTGGTTTTCAACCGGAACACGTGGTCAAAAAGGGACCCTGGTGGCTGCGGTTGGCACCACTGACTGGGCTGTTAAAAGTTCCGTCAGCAGGGGTCTAGGGCAAAGGCAGGCTCCCTGAACCTGGGAGCTGGGGGGACAGAGCCTGCGGGCACGAGGTCAGCACACGGAGCCTCCCTGGCTGCCCATGCATCTAGGTGTTGCAGGGACCTGGCAGCCACTTCCCGGGAGCCTTGGTAAGCACTGCCAGGACCCCGCAGTCCAAACCTCCTCTCGCAACCCAACCCCCTGCCCCAGCCCAGAGTCCCCTTCTGTACCCAAACTCCCTCCTGGAGCCCGCACCCTTCCAATTCCCTGTTCCAGCCCCAAGTTCCCTCTGGCACCCTAAACCCATCATTCCTGGCTCCACTCCAAGCCTGCACCCCCAGCCAAAGCCCGCACCCTCCTGCATCCCTGCCCCAGCTCGGAGCCCTCTCCCACACCCTGAACCTGTCATTTCTGGCCCCATGTGGAGCCTGCATCTCCAGTTCAGACCCTATATCCCCCTGCACCAGTAGTGTAGCTAGCAAGATTTTTTTTTCATTTTTAAATCGTTTATTAAGAGGAAAATATCTCTCTATCAGCCAGTCAAGATCAGATAATGGAGGTGTCGCAGAGGCAATATACATATTTTTTTTATTAGAAATTCTTTATAAATAGATTTCTCATAAGTTTGTTCTTTGAAGTAGCTTACAGAAATAACTTAAAATTGTTCAGCCACCCGAGAAACCAGTCACCCAACAGCAAATCACCATGCTGCTCATCTCGCTCATACTTTAAACCCCAAGGCTCTCATGCACTCCTTGTGAGCCTCAATAAGGGGCCTGCAGTGCTTCTCCCCTTTCTCAGTGATGCAGGCATCTCGCGCCTTCTTGGTCTCAGGGCAGGCGCAACAGGGCTTCAGCGGTTTCTTCTCCTGCGGCTCCGCGCCCGGGGGCTCGCAGCTGGCCGACGCCAGGCTCGACATCTTCACCGGCAGCTTGGCAGTTTCCCGGGGTCCGCGTGGGGAAGCAGCCTCTTCCCTTCAGCATATTTTTCAAAAGTGACACCTGAGCAGGGTGTCTGGGAGCTGCTGGAGCTCTGGATCCCTGCACAGCGCGGCATGGCTCAGCGGCAGGAGCGGGGAAGCTGCTGTGGCGGCAGATCAAGACATTCCGGCACTAGGCAGAGTGCCGACGGCTTTGCGGTGTATAGGGGTTGCAGCGGGGCGCCCGGCTCGGAGCGTGGGAAAAGAAAATGCGGGATGGGAGGAGGCGCTGTTGCTGCCCGGGCACAGGTGCTGCTGCTGCTGCTCCAGCTCCCCGGGTGGTGGGGTGCAAAGTGCCCCCTGAGCAGCACCGCCCACAGGGGGATGTACCAACTGCTTCGCGGGTGTAGGGGCCAGCAGCAGCGAGGGCTGCAGCGACCGGTGTAGTGGGTGGGCAAGGGAGCGCGGGGCTCCAGCCTCCTTCCCCTCTCTCCAGCAGCACTAACATGCGCACACCGATGGGAGTGTGTGAGCGGCAAGTCTCTCTCCCAGCCCCTCTCCACGGGCGCAGCCAGAGCCGCACATTGCAGGACTCCAGTGCAGCCCCCCGTGCCTGGCCAGGAGGGCTGCGCATTGCCACACGGGGCAAATGCGCCCCACACAGTTGCTGTGGGAAGCCTGGCCACAAACAGGGGATTAGCTGCAGCTGCCTCCCTCTCCTCCCCATTCCCGCTCTCCCACCAGCGCTGGATGGTTGGAGGGCGGGCACCTCAAGGTGAAGATGTGCTTCAGTGTTGTTTGCCGCCCTTGTAAACGGGTGGCAAGCGGGGGCGCTGCATTCTGCCCCTGGCAAGCGGGCGGGGCTTTGTCTTCATTCCCCGTGGGGAGCCAGCTCCTAGGTTGCGCTGACTCAGCGGGAACCAGTAGGAGCTGGGTGCCCTGGCGCTGTTGGGGAGGAGGAGGTAGCTCATCAGAGGCACCTAGGCAGCCAAGTAAGCGCGGACTTAATGAGCGGGGTGTCTGGGAGGGGATGGCCCAGCATAGCTGGAGGACCCAAGGGGGGGGTGGGGCGTGGAGCGTCTGGAGGAGGAGCCAAGGGGGGCATGGCCAGAGGAGGAGCCAAGGGGGCAGCATCTTTTTTATGTTTGCTTCCCCTGCACTTAGAACCTGGCTGTGCCACTGCCCTGCACCTCAACACCTTGCTTCAGCCTGGTGCCCTCTCCCACACCCCAAACTCCTCATCCCCAGACCCACTCCAGAGCACGCATCCCCAGCTGGAGCCCTCACCCACCTCCCACACCTCTACCCCAACCCGGTGAAAGTGAGTGAGGGTGGGGGAGAGCGAGCAATGGAGGGAGGGGAGATGGAGTGAGCGGGAGCAGGGCCTCATAGAATGGGCAGGGGCGGGGCCTCGGGGAAGGGACAGGGGCAGGGATGTTCAGTTTTGTGCCATTAGAAAGTTGGCAACCCTAGCTCCAGCCCAAGCCCAAACTTCTATGCTGCAATGAGCCGGAGTCAGCTGGCATAGCCCAGTCACAGGTGTCTAACTGCAGTATAGACATAACCACAAATACCAGGGGAGGTGACAGGACGGGACAGGTGCAAGATGGAGGTGAGCCCTGTGGGGAAAGGGAGAGGGGCTGCAAGACTTCTTAGGCCCTGTTAATCCTGGCTGGTGTCCTGACTTTTTGGCTAGGTATATGCAATTTAGTTATCTTAAGTGAAGAGCAACTGAGATGCTAGGCTTAGCATTTTTTGTACATGAGGATCTGCTAGCTTCCCTACTCCATTGTGGCTGCTGGCTGGTATAGCTGGTGAAGAACAAGGCTGCTTGGGTTTTTTTAAATTCTTTTATTTCTAAAGATTAATTTGCAGTTTTGCAATCTTAACAGGAGAAAGCTGTTTTCTGTTTGTTGAACTCAGTGCACGCTGACTGCCAGCCACTTAACTGCTTAGGGCAGAGTTCAGTGGAAGCTAAACTCAAAATGGACCTCTGGTTAACTGTTGAGCCCATCTGCGCACCCCACCACATTTCTTCCGTGAAAGTTGTTGAGAGTCCTTCCATCTTCTTTTTAAAAATAAAAATTAAAAAAATCCTCCCTTCATTTCTACACCAGTCCCAGAAAGAGAGGTTTGATTTGGAGAATTGCTTCTGTTCTCTCTACATTCTAGTTTTTGTGGGGGGATTATTTTTGATGGGAAAGATAGAACGGGATACTGAGGGGTAAAGAAGCAGTGCATGAAACCAGCATGCTGCATGGGTCATCTGTGCAGTGGAGGTACCCTGTGATGTTTTTTAACATGCAGCTTTGAATTAAAGAATCAAGTTTAAAGAGAGGAGTATGTTCTGTCTACAGCCTTCTGGCTGCTTTAGATACAGCTTGGGAGAGCCTCTAGCCACTGGCTAGTCTGCCTTGTAGTCACCCCTTACAGAAACTGTGCTGTTTGAGCTTGGGAAATATCTTATTCTAAACTTTGGGGAATTCTGTTTGCCGCACCCCCCTATGTAGCTTTGTTTTTACACCAGATGTTTTTTGCATTGATTTCCTCATCACCTTGTGCACAGACTTTAGTTAGATCCAGTAAGAAATAAATATTCTTGATCTTCCTTTGGGGTGACGTCTTGATTAAATTGGGCCTCTTTGATTTTTCAGAGGGAGTTTGATTTCTTTTCTGTTGTTTGTAAATAGCTGCAAAGTACTGGTGCCTGAGTTGAGGGAATCTGGGGACATCAATCATGTTGTTGGTTGCTATGATGATTCTTTCTGGTTTCAGTACAGTAACAAACACGTGAGAAATCTTCTTTCATTTCTAATTCCCCTTCTTTGGAATTACAGCAGCGTTAAGGGTTCTGGCACCTGGTCATTGACCAAGAGTGCTTTTTCCTTTGATTTCCACATCTGAGGCATTCCTTGCCCATTCACTCTAGATGGTACATTCCAAAATTAGGATCATCCTCTTTGCTCCACTCTTGATTTCTTTTCCAGTGTCCTCTGCCCTACACCATCCAAAACGGGGAATTTCTACTGCTGAGCTCCCCTCCTTCACAGCACTATTGCTACTCAGCCTTACAGGAACCCCCCCATCCCTGCCTGAGATGTTCAACCCTGATTTTCTTCTTCACTTTTACCTTCCTGTCTTCAGTGCCCTACTACACCACAGTCACTAACTTTCCGCTCCCTGGGATGAGCTTGCCAGTCCCCCACATGTTTGTTAGTGTGGTTGTGTCATAAATAGATAGCTAAGGGTTAACGTTTCTTTTACCTGTAAAGGGTTAACAAAGGGAACCAAACACCTGACCAGAGGACCAATCAGGAAACAAGATTTTTCAAATCTCAAGGGAGGGAAGTTTTGGGTGTGGGTCCTTTGTTCTCTCTCTGTTGCTCTCTAGTCTCTGAGGGGATCACTCTATCTCCAGGCTTTCTAATCTTCTGTTTCCAAGTTGTGAGTACAAAGGTAGAAAGACAATAGGCTTATATTGTTTTTTTTGTATTTACATGTGTGTAGTTTGCTGGAATGTTTTAAATTGTATTTCTTTTTGAATAAGGCTGTTTATTCATTTTGTTTTTTTTTAAGCCAATGACCCTGTATATTGTCACCTTGATACAGAGACCATTTTTATGTCTTTTTCTTTCTTTTTATATAAAGCTTTCTTTTTAAGACCTGTTTGATTTTTTTTCTCTGGTTAAGGCTAAGGAACGAAGGGAGGGGGAAATCTCTTTGTGTTAGAGTTACTAAGCTTGAATTTGTATAGCCTCTGGGTGAGGGGGAGAGACACTTGATCTCTCGGTGTTTGTGTTTCAAGGAATTGAAGCAGGGTAATCTCCTAGTGTACCCAGGGCGGGAAGATCTGGGAGGAGGTAAAGAGGGGGAAGGGAAGTGGGTTATTTCCCTTTGTTGTGAGACTCAGGGCATCTGAGTCTTGGGGTCCCCCAGGGAAGGTTTTGGGGAGACCAGAGTGAGTCAGACACTGGAATTTCTGGCTGGTGGCAGCGCTATCAGATCCAAGCTGGTAATTAAGCTTGGAGGGTTCATGCAGGCACCCACATTTTGGACACTAAGGTTCAGAATTGGGACTTATGCTTTATGACAGGTTGACTGCACTTGAAAGTTCATATTCACTTCTCCTTGCTCTGGTCCAGGCCAGGGTTTTAGCAAAGTATACCTTGCACACGTGTCTTGTAGAGGAGTAGAGCATTTATGGGATTTTGAAAATTGTCTGGAAGGGGAATTCAGAGGAAAGGGGAAAAGTTGCAAAATGATCCTGTGGTTTATTAATCTGTTGCAGACAGAGAAGAGATGACGACCTTGAAGCGAGGAGCTGAGGGTCTATTTCTCAAACTTTCTTGCCTGGTAACATCAGGGTTTGGACACCCCTGATATCCTTCCACAGCAGCATGATATAAAGTTAGACCCTTTTCAGTATGCTTTGAGCTTGGTTTACATGTGTAAAGGAGGCATAGCAGTACCTCCACTTTGAGCTGTAATGTTTTCAGGCATGTCCAAGAGAAGGTCAGCAGAAATACAGGTGCAGAGTTGCTACCTCTCCATACCCAGGTGACTGTGTACATGGCACTGACTCAAGTTAGGGGTGGTTTGACCTTCCCTTCTATAGGTTTGTGTTGTCTGATCTTCTGAGAAATCAGATATCTTTGTGCTGCGTTACCAGGCACCTTTCATTCCATTTGCAGAGACCCGTCTGTAGAGATGGGCACTGTGAACCCTGCGTTTTGCCACTTGTTCTGAACGGAGCCTCTGCGCACAGCTCATGTATCAGATTGGGTGATACGTTTTTCTGTGGTGGTGTTTTTTTCACCTCGCTTAGGTCAGTCTTGAAGCACACTGATCCCTGGTTTAGGAGCTGTCGCCAGGGCCTAACACTGGTGTGCATAGCTGTTTTCTGACTCCACTGAGATTGTCTAGCCTAATGTTGGCAAGTGGAAGCAAGGCCAAGACTGAGGGTGGTTCTCTTTGGATCCATGACCCTTGTGGCACACTAAATGCTCTAACGATGAAGCATGGCAGAGGTTTGACACAACTACCTGACTTGTTGACTTTTTAATTAGAGGTGAATGGTCTTTTTGTCATAGCGGAAGTTCAATTTTTTTCGTTGTAAATGACTTTAGTGCTGGATAGTGCTCTGGAGACAAAAGTTGTTTGTTCACTGTCCAGATGCAGAATGGATAGCCTTTCCATAGTGCCCCACTCCTGTGGCTTGCCCTGCCCCAACTCTCTGCTAATTAGTTGTTGTTGCAATGTAGCTTTTATAATGTGGGAACTGCACAGAGACCACCAAACTTGATGAAACCAAAGTCTCATCTTCTTTCTAAGTTAGTGTATAGCAGTGCTGTATTTTGGCTTTTCCTGTAATATCCCATTGATATTTCAGCTGTATTGTACTTGCATTTGGTAACTGAATGAGACCTTGACTCTGCACGGGCTTCTCCCACCCACTACAGTACTGGGAGATCATCCTTATTCCATACTATGCTAGCTTCAGTATATTAACAATAGATTATCTCTGACAAATAGGATTTGGATCTTGGAAAAGTCCACAGCTCGTTCCCCTGGCTGCTGTAATCAGTTACAGAGTAAAAAGAATCATGGAGAGAGAGAGGGGACAGTACGTATTTGGAGGAGCTGTTTGCCTTTTGAATGCTTTTTCATGGCACATTTCTATAGGTTGGTGACATGGTTAGCGTCTTCCCTCTTCTTAAAGTGTGCCGTTGGAGAGGGCGTGGAAAGGCTTTCCTTTTGCCCTGATATTGTTTTCAGATCACAGCGAGAAAAAAGGATCATGTAAACCGGTGACAAGTCTTTGAAGTACATTAGAACCCACTTCACAGAGAAAGCAAATCCTCTCTCCAAACTACAGATAAACAATAATGCTTTCAAACCCTCTTCAAAAGGATCAAGGTGAAACTCAATGTGCAATCAGTGCTGGGAGAGATCCTGCTTTGTCACAACTGGTGAAAATGTTGTCTTCCCTTTTATGCTTTAGTAACAAAGCTCTTGTTTGTTATACGATTGTTGTTCCCCGTTTTATTTTTCAAAACAAATTGTTCTTTTTAGAAGAACAATCACCTTGGTGGAGGTGGGCAGGTGGATGAAGGAGGATGAACAGAGATATCTCCTGAGAGCTCTGAGGGAAACTCAAATTAGAGGAAGGGAACTAAAGTTCAGGTTGGTTGTATGAATGGAATTCAGAGCTATTCTTTGCAAGTCTGATATTTAGGAGATTAATATCTTCCTAACGATTCTTTTGGTAGTCCCTGTTTACACAGATGTGACTCCAGTGCCCACACTCCCAGTCCCCTCACCCTCTTTCATATGCTCAGCAAAAGCAAGCCCCTGGTGGCACACATCATAAGTTATGCAGATGTTCCATGCTGGCTGAGGTGGCAGGGGGATAGCAGCCTACCAGGAGGATGAGTTGAATAACACTGTAGCTGGCTGCCTCAGGAGAGGAGGAGAAGGGAAGCGATCCCGAGGTGTCCTCTCATAGGTTGCCATTTTG
This sequence comes from Chelonoidis abingdonii, assembly GCF_003597395.2. NCBI lineage: Eukaryota > Metazoa > Chordata > Testudines > Testudinidae > Chelonoidis > Chelonoidis abingdonii. Next base: position 14,316,309 of record NC_133784.1, read on the forward strand.
TTGTTTGCAGTTCAGACTGTTCTGAAACTTGGAAAGTGATTGGTAAAAATGAATCCTGTTTTCTCTTAGGTTGGCATCTACTTTCAGTGGCAGATGCATGGCCTGCAAAAACATATGGCAGAGTAATATGACTGTTTTTGAAATGGTGAATGAATAAAGCCTGTGTTTGGGTGGGAAAGGTTGGTGTTAAAATGTCCATGATGGTTGTCATGTCATAATTTTGCAGAAACCAAGTTGCACAAGTTATAGGAAGCTGAGGAGGAAAGCGTGTTTTCAAAAAGCAAACTTCAAGGAGGAATAAGAAACGGAAGAAAAGTTGTGCTGATTATTTTTTATTTTTCCTTTAAGATGATTTTAAAATATGTGTGCTATGAGGGCTATTGGGAGAATTCAGCCCAGGGTCACCTTTAACAAAAAGCTGAGTGTATAGACAAGGCTATTGAGAAGTATCATGCAACAGTCTTTCCCGCATACAATACCCTGGGCCGGAACAAACCAGGAATTGAGAGTCTGAGCACTGATGGGGTAGGATGTGGGGTTGGGGGGAGGGGGAGTTTTTTAAACATGTCCTTCAAGAAAAATCTGTGGCAGGAATTCAAAAAGGAATAAGATGGGGGGCGACAGCAGCCAGGATTTGCTGGGCTTTTCATTCCTTTGTTTGGTTATCTTGCATAAATGCTTTAGCTGAGACTCTTTCAGTAGCTGCATGGGGCCAGCTTGCAACACAAACCCGCTCGAATCCAAATGTTATTTCCCTGTTGTGCATGTTCTGGCTGTGACAGCTCGAGTTATGAATGTAAAATAGGAAAGAAAGTTTGGAAGAAGGACCAGGTCTGAAATGTTAATGAGTGCTGAATTACCCAGGGCTCCCAGAGGTTGGGAAAGGTGATGCCTGGATTTTAAATATGTGACTTCATTTCAGTGCACCTTGGGGAGGAAGCAGGGGGGAGAGAGAGAGAGAGAGACACCAGGCTTCTGTGCTTCCAGGGTATTCAGTTTGTAGCAGTAAAATTATAAATGTACATCCACGTGTGAGATGAGAGAGGAAAAGGGATGGGGGAGTCAGGCAATCAGGGGTGACTCTGGCCCCTTCCCATTTGAGGGTGCAGAGGGGCTGGGTTTGTAATTGTAATTGCATTAGTGGTTCATTATAAATCAAGCGTTGTCCAGGGAATAATAGTTCCTTCTCCCTCCTCTGCTCTGCTTGCTGTGGGGTGGCCATGTCCCATCTAGGGATGGCTGCATCAGCCTTAGTAACAGTGATGCTTCTCCCCGTTCCACTCATGGAGTCATTCCCTCTTCTCAGGATGGATATAGTAGAGTGAGTGACTTCCGTTCCTCCTTCTCTCTGCTTGCAGAACAGACATCTCACCCTGATCTTACGGACAACTTACCACTTGGAGGAGGCTGAGAGGGCAGGAAAAGGGCTTTTCCTTCTTCCGTGTACAACTTGCAGAGCAAAGAGAAATGGCAAGGTTTAGAACTCTCCCAGCTTCTTCCACGTCAGTTTCTGCCAGGCCTGCTCTTAACTTGCCCCCTCTGTCTGTCTCTTTCTCTTTTTCCCTCTTCCTTCCATCTCGTTTCCATGGAGAATGAAATGCTGGCTCCATTCAAGTTGTCGGCTGAATAGGTTTTGAGGTTGATGGATGGTGAGAATCTCTTATCCCTCCACCTCCCTCCTTCTCCAAACACCGCCCCCGCCTGGTTCTTGACATTTTGCTTGCCAGAGAATGGCCATTAGGAAGAGGGATCTGAAAGGGAGGCTGGCAGTGTCCTGCGGAGATGCTCTTTCAGTTTTTTGGATGAAATCAGCAGCGGTGAGAAGGTCTTAAGGACTTTGCTGCAGAGCCTCATGCTCAAGCTGGCTGAAGTATGAATGCTCACTTGAGTGCATGCTCCCCCTTCTCCCCACCCACTTTCTCCAAAATATCCAGAGAAAGGAAGATTCATATGCAAGTCTTGCCTTTGCTTGTGGCTGTGTTTCAAGAGGTGATGTAACCTCTGCAAATTGAAGGAAAAGGTAAGGAACTCTTCGCAATGAATACTGTAGTCCAAACTCATTCTTTCTCAGATAGTTCATGTAGGCTTCATCATACAAAAAGTGGAATTTCTTTGCTGCAGTCTGACTTGCCATGTTCCCTGGCTGCAATGGTGAAGTTTGCCAGATGTGTGTGTGTGACTGTAATGACAGCTGCCCTCACAGCATTAATGCCATGTTGTCTGACAGAGTCCTGAGCAGAGATTGTTTACTATCAAATTTGTACAGTTCGTCCCAACAGAATAGTGTTGGATTGTGCATTTTGCTGCACATACCTCCAACTGCTGAGGCCCAGATGTGAGATGTGGTGTAGGGGACATGGCCAAAATGCAGGATAAAAAAAAGATAGGGCAGAAAGCTTCAAATGACGGTGGTATAGAATCATACAGAAAACATTTTCCCCGTGGTGATTTATCACTTCTGATGTGAGATAATAGCAGATTTGTGAGGGTTCAGGGTCACGGGGGGTGTACATTTGAAGGACATCTCTGTTAATGTTTTGAAATACATTCTGCACATGAGTGCTGGGAGTGTGCCCCCGCGCTGTTGTGCTGTCTATGGCTCTTGCTGCAGTCAAAGGCTGGATGTTGAGGTGGGTAAATATCTGTGGCTTTTTAAATGAAATGCAGGCGTTTTTCCAGTTCGAAATGGTTCCTAAATAGGTGCTTGTTTGGGAAAATGTCTGTTTTTGTGAAATTCTTGCTGAAACCCTGATACAAAACATTTTAGCCTCTTGATGGCTTGACAAACTGCATTGTGTTGAATATTTTTGCATTCTCTTTTTCTGATTGCTGCTCCAGCACCTTAGTCGCCTGGTATTTCTGCTTCCTAAGATGTTTCTGATTTATTTTGTTCATAACCATTTATATGAGCAAAATTTTGTTTAACCCCATTGTTTTTGTTTTTGTTTTTAAACAAACTAGATGGGCTTGCAAGTATGATGAACCAAAATTCAAGATTTAGTCCATTGACTAGCTCACCATTATTTGCTCTGCTGTATCTGGAAGTGATGCTCCCTGTACTAGTGTATTTGGATATGAATTTTGTTGCTAGCCATATACACCTCTGGACATCAGAATTTGAATTCTAGTGTAGGCCACAGGTGAAAATCTGTTTTGATACTTACCAGCTGCTGTGTATTCCCGGTGGATGTCCAGGCTAGTATTATCTTTACCCTCCTGCCCCCCCATCCCGAAGTATTAGATGGACAATTGATTCTGCTTCAAGATAACATGAACTCTTTTTCACTGCTCTGAAACCTTTGCCTGTGCTTGGGGTTATTAGACAAGTACATTGTCCCACACCACCATGGCTTTTGCATCTGTCCTAACAGCTCAGAGTTCACTTCCCATTGATGCTGCATGTCCTGTTTGTTGTTGGATTGTTGTCTCCCTGCTGGAGATTTCCTACTGTGAGGCTGCTTTTGCTGTTGTGCCAGTGTTTTCCAAAATGCTAATATGGTAATGGTTCAGCCTGTTGGGATGTGGAAGGGGAATTTTTAATGAGCACATCAGAGTTGTGTTTGTGTGTGTGTGTGTATGTGTGAGTATATAAGTATATGTATGATTATACCACTCTTATTCTTTAATGAGTTTGCTCTATAGACCATAACATTTGCACTCTCTCTAAGCTTCTCAGGGATACCTCAGACCCATGCAGACATTATATACCCTGGTTACCCACATGGATCCTCGATCATCAGAAGGAATAATGCTGTACTTCAGATTGTGTAGATTTCATGGTTTGAAACTGGTTGGCTGGGGCACTGGATAAAAAATATTTTTCAAATAGCCTCCCTTTACCCTAAATTCACCAGCTGTGTCAGATGGAGTTGAAAGAAAGTGACCGAGTAAGAAAGGAGGGATAGAGGTCCAGTGGGACACAGCTTGATATTGAAGATGAGGATTAGCTTCTGAACAGATTCTTAGCCTTATGTTTCCATTTATAAAAGTTGTGGGGGAAGGGAGGGCATCTGTTTCAACCTGGTAATTGAAGGAAGCTGAGGCCACGTCTATACGACGCGCCATTTCGGCGCGTTAAAATCGAAAGCTCTGGGTTCGATATATCGCGTCTCGTCTAGATGGGGATATATCGAACCCAGAGCGCGCTTACATCGATTCCGGAACTCCACCAAAACAAACGGAGTTCCGGATTCGACTTTGCGAGCCGTGCACATCGATTCGGCGTGGTGAAGACGGGTGAGTAACTCGATTTTAGATATTCGATTTCAGCTACGCTATTCCCGTAGCTGAAATTGCGTATCTAAAATCGATTTTCACGCGTCGTGTAGATGGGGCGTCAGACGGTATCAGACCTCAGGCTTGGGTTGTGCATTCGAATGTCTGCTGTAAGGTCTGCTGCTGTTTTGATTTGGATATTTCTTTCTGTATGAAAGAGGATGGGCGTCCATCTGTTCCTGAGCGTTCACAAGATTAAATGCGCATTACTTTTTCTCTTCTGCTCCCCTGTGGGGGTTTTATGATTACTAATAATCTCGGGTGCTGTCAAAAGTTTTTTCCTAGGCATTCCTGACTTGGATTTCAGCATCTGAATACACTTAAAAGCATCTTCTCATTATTTTCTAGACAAGTATATGTGGCTTCAGTTGAGTCACCCAAGTTTCTCCCTCTCCCCCCCACAAAGAACCACCCTTTCTGATCTTTTACCTGCTGGGAATCAGTCTGACTTTCCCTTGTGGCTGAAACTTCTCAGGTTCTCCTCTTCCACTGGTGCTTGTCAGCTTCCTTCCATCTGGCCTTCAATTAAATTATTCACAGATAAAACTTTTAACTGCCTACTGATTTAAGATTCTTGTCTGCTCTAGCAGCTCTGTCACTCAGGCCTTTTAATAGGTTCCAAAATTAAAAGCCTTTTTCTGTATATATTTTGGTTAGTGCTATTAATCTCCATGGGTGGCACTTTTACGCCGCTCCCAGGAATAACTCCTGTCTTTAGAAACTAGCACTCAAGTAGTGGACACTATGCTCCGATCATTGCCCTGTCCATTCCCTACAGTTCCCTCACTCAGTGCTCCTGTGCTGTTTTTTGTGCTGATTCCAGTCTTGCTGACAATGGCTGTAGTAACCAGGAGCTCCCCATAGCCATTGTTCTTACAGAGCCCCATGTATTCTGTAGCTGCAGAATTCATCCTTGCCTTAAAACTGTTTCCAAATATAACCTTTACATTAAAAAAAAAAAAAAAAAAAAAAAA
>NC_133784.1:14322776-14368110 GCF_003597395.2 Chelonoidis abingdonii
CCAGAGTATCTGAGCCTGTTCCAGAAGTCCATTTAGCCACATGGCTAATATCTGTCACAGATGACCTTTGTTTCCCTCATCCTCATCCCATATGGAAAATTACGTCTTTTGTTTTATTTTGGTTGAGGTTGTTTTAATTGTGTTCATTAGGAATTCAAGACCACAAGGGATATTTCAGGTCAGCTCTGCCATCCCTGCCCTAAGGGAGGAGGGAATGAGGAGATGCACCTCCTACTTATTGACATAAGCTGTCTGACCATGTTCTGGCTACCTCCTGTGTCTTCTGGTTGCCAGAAACCCAAACTGTCTCCACTGAAGTTGCCTAGACCTTCGAACCTCTCCCCCACCACTCAAACAGCTTCTATGATGTATTTATGCCTGGCCAGTACAAACATCTGCAGTGCATTGGAAATCTGAGTGCCATGTAAAATAAGTTTGATTTGAAGATCAAAATGAATGTAAGGAATGCCAAACTGACTATATTCACTTTCATGTGGAAGATTTTTCTGGATTCCATCTTTGAATTTATCTGAGGCTACTGCTAAATCTCTGCTGTGCCTGCTACAATGGAGCGCCAGAGGGACCTGGGAAGTCTGCTGCAGAGCTGAAGGGTCCTTGTGTAAATGGAATCCTTCCTGTTACACGCTTCTTGAGATGTGTTAGACCTGGATCAGGATGGGTACTTCTACAAATAAATGCTATTTCTGGAGGGGGGCAATGCAGTTTGAAGACACCGGCAGATATACAGTGATATAATATGCAGAGCTTGAAAACTTACCCAACATCTGCTAGGCAGGGTGCAGAATGCCTTTCTCTCCTTTCCCTACGTTGTGCTCTCTACCTCCTCCCCATATATATCTTCTTCCCCCCAAATCTATCTGTGCCATATTGTTCCTTTGTACCTTATTCCAATCAATCTTTTACCTCCCTGTTTCATATCCACACAGTAGCCAGAAGAGAGAACTTATTAGCCAGATTGATATGAAAGATGGGAAGGGCATCATCGTCCAGGGTCAATGCCCCGGTGAGAAGGCATCTTCTTTTTCACTCCTTACACAACTTCTAGGAAAGGGCCGCATGATAGGATTCCTATCAGACTGCTGTGCCTCGACCCCAGTCAGGTTCTTGATCCTTCTTATCAGCTTCTGGTTGATAGGTGTTTGATAAACAGCTTATCCTCTCCCAGCTAACCCCCCTGCCCCCACCTCGCAAATAGCATGGAACTAACATGACATTGGCCTTTCACCGCATAGTTCACTTTGCCTGTCTGTTACAACCCTGTAATAAAGCAACTCCCAACTTGAGTGTCCTACAGTGGCAAACTGGGGCATGACAGATGTGCTTGACTCAATTCCCTCTCGGGCCAGCTATAAAAAGAGTACTGTCTCTCTCAATGTCTAGTTCAAAGTCCCACCTTGAGGTATAATTTATTCATGTGCATGTACAATAGTCCATAGAACCATCATGATAAAACGATTCTCCCAGTTCCCCCAGTAAAACATATAAAGGTAATGTGATTTTCCATTCACCTCTCCATGAGCCCATCTGAACACAAGTCCCTGTTCCTTTCTGCCCTGATTCCAGGGCCCCAACTGCCAGCCATCACCTGAGTGACCAGTCTCATGACTCTTCTACCCAAAACCTAGTCCAACAGCTCAGCCCGCTTTAGCCTGTTGCCACGGGCTCTCTGGCTCAGGAAGGTCAGCAGGCTTAGCCCCTTTCCTGACTATCAGGCAGCTATCACCTGCCTTTTTTCTTGCTCTTTGTCTGTGCTCTCAGTCAGCACTCTTCTGGCCTTTTTCTGACTGACCATTTACATGGCCAAGTGTCTTCTCTTGAACCCAACTGGAGATCAGTGGACCAGTGCACTGGCCTCTTGCAGGGCCAGTGACACCCTGTGATAGCCCCTTTCCCAATCCCTTTGTTACATAATAGATTGTAAGCTTTTCGGGGCAAGGACTGTCTAGTAATCCATGTTTGTTTAGTGCCCAGCACAGTGGGGTTCTGATCCTGGTTGGATCTAGACACTGCCATAATTATAATTGTCTACAGTACTCCACGCTAACGAGGCCTCAGCTGGAGTATTTTGTCTGGTTCTAGGTGCCACATCTCAGGAAAAATGTGGACAAATTGGAGAAAGTCCAGAGGAGAACAACAGAAATGATGAAAGGTCTAGAAACCATGACCGAAGAGGGAAGAAATTGGGTTTGTTTAGTCTGGAGAAGAGAGGACTGAGAGGAGACATGATAACAGTTTTCAAATACATAAAAGGTTGTTACAAGTCGGAGGGAGAAAAAATGTTTTCCTTAGCTTCTGAGGCTGGGACAAGAAGCAGTGGGCTTAAATTGCAGCAAGGGTGGATTAGATTGGACATTAGGAAAAACTTACTAACTGTCAGGGTCATAGGTGCCGACTCCATGGGTGCTCTGGGGCTGGAGCACCCATGGAAAAAAATTGGTGGGTGCTCAGCACCCACCAGCAGCTCCCCATGGCTCCACCCCACCCCCCTGCTCCAGCTTGCCTCTGCCCTTGCCTCCTCTGCGGGTGCACTGCGGCATCCTGCTTCTCCCCCCTCCCTCCCAGTGCTTGTGCCGGGAAACAGATGATTCACAGAGCGGGGAGCAGAGGGAATGTGGTGCGCTGGAGGAACAGGTGGGGCCGGGGTGAGGTGGGGATTTGGGGAAGGGATCCAATAGGGGCAGAGAGAGGGTGGAGTTAGGGCGGGGACTTTGGGGATAGGGTTGGAATGAGGGTGGGGCCAAGGGCAGGGATGGGGTGGAGTTGGGGTGGGGCCAGGGTCGAGGGGGGACGCGGGCACCCACTGGTGCCGGAGAAAGTTGGCGCCTATGGTCAGGGTAGTTAAGCACTGGAACAAAATGCCTAGGGAGGTTGTGGAATCTCCATCACTAGAGGTTTTTAAGAGAAGGTTAGACAAACACCTGTCAGGAATGGTCTAGTTGTTACTTAGTCCTGCCTTGAGTACAGGGGCCTGGACTAGATGACCTCTTGACGTCCCTTCCAGTCTTACACTTCAACGATTCTGTAATAAACATAAATAATAAGATAAGAAAAGAAGCATTCTGTATGTTCTCCCCTGTCACCGCAGAACCTCCTGACTTTTAGATGGATGCTTGGGGTTTGTCTTCTTCTGCTCTAACTTTCTCTCTGACTACAGCTATTCTGCCTTTCCTTGTGTCTCCATTTCTTTTCTCCCGGAGTGAACAGCTCCAGTGGCTCTGTTACTGCCAAGAGTTTTCCCAAGGGGCAGCACAATGAAACTGACCTGACTCTCCTCAATTTCACTTTTGCCCCCAGGTTCTTAATAGCAGCAGTGATAATGGATTAGATTAATTTGATTTCCACTGCTGCAGCTTGGAAAAACCCTGAGCAGAACAGGCCACTGGAGCGGTCCTTTCTGCAGACTTAGGAAGACGTTGTCTGCATTGGTTTACATTTGGTTTACATCTGGCAAGTTGTCTTCATAACCTTAAGGTCTAGAAATTTCATTTATTTTAATGTAGTGTTTGCCAAAGCCTCCTACCGGCCCCCGTCAGGTGGATTTTTTTTAAACCCTATATATGTACGGTAATATTGGCAGGTCTGAATGCGAAGACCTACCACTGCTTTCTCCATTTGCCCATTTCCTTGTCTCAGGTGTCATTGACTGGAATATCTTCACCTTTTGTCTCCTGTACAGAGTAAACTCAATTACAGGCATATAACTAAATCAACATTGGGGAGGATAATTGGGATTTCAATGGTCGTATCTCTATGCAGAGCCTACAAGCTGTGATTCAAAATAAGAATTTAGGTCAGAGGTTCTCACAACAGTTTTTTTTGGTGGACTCTTGCTGGCGGTTGTTCTGACAGTTTTTCCAAAAATACTTTAACTTTAGGAAAAACAAATCAAAATGTACATATTGTGATGGGGCAAGGCCAGATGGCAACAGTAAAGTACTGAGAAACAGGTGTGTTAGCCCCAGGCTAGACAAATCCCTAGTACCCTGGTAACCAAATGGCAGTTGCTGTCCAGGTTAATCAAGGCACCTGAGCAATTAGATCTTCTAGAAAAGGCAAGTAAGATAGCTACTTAATTAGAACACCTGCAAACCAATCAAGGCAGGCTAAGCAGGGCATGGCTTTAAAAAGGAAGCTCACTGTCCAGTCAGGCAAAGGAGCAGAAGGAGAAGGAGCGTGTGGAGAGCTGGGAGCAAGAAGCAGGAGCTGAGAGTGAGAGTGTTGTACTGCTGGAGAGATTGAGGAGGACAAGCTTTGCTAAGCACCAGTACATCGATCCTGTGCTGAGGAATAAAGAGGTGTTTGGAGGAGGCCATGGGGGAAGTGCCCGGCGGAGGGTTGTATGTGTCATGCAACTGTTACAGGAGCACTATAGATCAGCTTGCGATCGCACGAGGGCATGGGCCGGGACCGCGGAAGTAGAAGGGTGGTGCCTGGGTGTCCCCCCAAACCTCCCAACTCCTGATCAGACACAGGAGGAGCTGACTCAGACTGTGGGTTCCACAAGAAGGGAAGATCACTGAGGTGAACAAATCCGCCAATAAGCGCAGGACCCACCAAGGTGGAGGAGGAACTTTGTCACAATATATATGTCCAAATCATTGTCATTTATTTAAGTAGGCTTTTTTTTTTTTCAGACTCAATAATAAAAATAATGTACAGTTGTCTCTGTTCTTTACTGGATCTATACAGAAACACAAATAAGGTGCTTTACATGTTCTGCTTTTTTTGGCTGATTTTTTTTTTAAGACTTTTTTTTTTAAAGACCAGTAAATCTGCTACTGTGAAATGTGATATTTGTTAATATCACTTTTCACAGCAGACTTATTCAGCCCCAGCAAGCTGGGGGACAAATTAAGCCCTAGATGGGGAGGTGGGTTGGGAGGCAGAGAGGGCCAGTGACAATGCGGGGGTGAGGCCAGGGTTGGAGCCTGAAACCCTGCGGCTGGAGGATGGAGCCCGCTGCCATACGGCCAGAACCTGCCGCCCACTACCCCAGGGCTGAAGCCTGAAGCCCTAGCCCCACCACCCCTGGGAAAGTGGGGAACTCACACTACTTGCCTGCTCCTACAATGTTTGTGGCTCCAGAAGCGGGCAGGGATCTGCTCCTGCTAGGGGAGGAGAGGCTGCTTTGCCGCCACCCCGCCATCACCACTCAAGAGGCTGTGGCCACAAGAAAAGCCCCTGGTGACTGCCTGCGGCCACAGTGGCCGCATTTGAGAAATGCTGGTTTAGATTATTTTTCTGGTGTGTTGAGAGGCCTGTGTATAAGCGCAATTTCCATATGAGACAAGATGTGTTTCTCCACTAACTCCGCAGAGCAGGAGCTCAATTCACTTCACCTGCTAGAGTGGCTGCCCTGCAAACCAAGTGGCTTCTAGTTTAAAGCTCCAGTGTACTGAGTTACTGAGATACAGCTCTCACAGGATGGGGAAGATTCAACTAATTGGTTAAGCCATGTGAGTGCTTGCTGCAAAAAGACAAACGCGCAAGTGATTTGTTCAGCAGTTTAAGGTTTGTATTTGCATTTGTCCATCAGCTCCACTCCAGTCATTCTAATGCGTCCGTTACCTGGGTTCCCCGCCTCGCTCACTTCATGATTTCACTCCCCTTGGTCAGTATCTCGGACACACTCCCTGTGCCCAAATCAAAGTGCCCAAATCAAGGGCACTCAGTATGTGTGTGTAATATCTCTCTTCCTGTGGAAGCTAGGGGTTCTGGCTCTTTGCCTGTATTTCATTTTACATTATGCAGAGCTGTATGCCTTCTGCCTGTGTAGTTCTCAGCTTGCCTTAGCCTGGATTTGGAACACAAAATCAAAATGATGGACTATAAAACAAAACATAACAGAGGAAGCGTGACGAGATGTGGGATTAATCCCGTTAACATAAATACTGTTCCCTCTAACCTCAGTTTCCTGAATCAGTGTTTGATGTCTATTTACCGTGAAGACTGAGAACAGCTTGCTAGGATGGGGTGGAATCAGATTTGGGTGCAACATGAGGGACGCCCATCGTAATCGGATGCAGCTGAGGACTACATGCCTCAAGGCCAGCTGCTGGCTATTTCAGCTTTGTTACTGTGAAATCCTATCCTTTAGTCTCATTCCAAAGAAGTGGCATTTGACACCGTCCTTCAGAAATATGGTTATCTCTGGCTGGTTGTATACTGTTTCCCCTCAGCAGTGGTATTGGCTTTCTGTTCTGTTTTTGGAGGAATAGAGAAGAAAGGCTGTTTGGGAACGGATGCTCAAACTAACTCAATTTTACATCCATCCCAAACAATATCTGCCATTATTTGATGGCAGAGAGGGATTATAATGTGGATAAGAAGGTGCAGAACAGAGCTCCTGGAAAAATCTGTCATATTTCACTGTTGTTCGGGGATTTTGTTCTAAAAATCTTTTCACATTTTGCTGACATGTTGGGGTCTAGTCAAGCCTACAAGGAAGCCTATCTAAAGGCAATAACCCATCCGCACAGTATTACTTTAGATTTAAGACCAGATTTGGCTCTCAGATACATTCGTGCAACTCGCATGGACTTCAGTGAGGGCTGTGCGTATGTGGATCTAAGAGCAGAATTCTGCCCTATAAACACAATAACGGTAATGTGATCTAGTGGACTGAGCCTCCTGAAGTCTAATCTCAGGTTGGCTGCTGATTTGCTGTGCAACGGTGGGCAAGTCATTTAATTTTCTGTTTCTCCATCTGTAGAACGAGAATATTTACCCACCTTCGTAAAATGCTTTGAGATCCTTGGCTAAGTACAGAGTATTATATTCCAAAAGAAGGCCAGGCCAAGCAGCTTAGATTGCCAAGAACTCACTGCTTCCCCCAGGGTAGCGCACTGGCTTGTGCAAATGACACTGTTTCCTGGCGGTTGATCTCAAGAGAGTATAGGCCCAGTTACGTCTGCTGCTTAAAGGAGTTCTCTCTTAGCTCAAGGGGAAGTGGAGGTGGTTTTGGAGCTAAAGGACAAGGTTTCTTGTCCCATCTCCACAGTTATATGCACTTTATCTAGTAATCGTGTCTGTTGTTCAAAGCTCATGGATTTGTTGCCCCATAATGCAAACATTGCTGGATACCGTTTACAGTACGTCTTATCAGCTGCAAGCAGCAGTACCTGCCTTTAATGCAAAATCCATGCACCTGGAGTGATTGGTGCATTTTAAATATATTTAAATGAATAATAAATTTTGACTTGTCCCAAGTAGAGTGAATAAGTAGAGTGAAGAATTCTCTGTCTGATGGATGTAAGTGGTGTCTGGAATTAATTGAAGAATATAGCTTCATATAATCAAAGTGAAATACTGTAGATTTTTTGGGAAGCTTGGTTACTAGCTCAAAGGAGCTCAAGGCTAAGATCCAGGCCAGTAAGTACTAAGTACTGTAGTGCTTTGTGTTGAGCATGCATTGGCTGTCATGCTTAACTCAGTATATTACTTTTGGGGGCTGTTCTTGAGTCTAGAGAGCCAGATCCTAATAAAATCCTAGAGAATAGATCCCTGGGCACCATTTTCAAATTCTCTTTTGCTGGGTAGCCTTTTAGGGAGTGTCTGGGGATGCAGGGCAGTGAACAGGAGCCTGGTTCCTTGCACATGATTCAAGTGTCAGAAGAGAAGATCTCAATGGCTGCAAAGAGGATGTGAGAGAGAACAAGATCCTGTTCTTTTTGGACCTCTGACCTAGCACATAGGCAGACTGCGCAATGTGCAGTCTGGCCAAGCTTAAAATAAAGTATGTGGGTCAGACTTTTCCTCCAGGGATGCTCAGTGCTCAGAATGTTTGTTAGGGAATATTGAGAGAAGGCAAATAATCCTGTACTGGGCTCTGCTGCAGACTTCACCTATGCTTGAATAACAGCTTTCTTCTTGGGACAGACTCATTCTATTTGATGAACTACTATGAACTATTGAGTGCTTCTTTATTTTCCGTTTCTGGGCTCAGCAGGCCTACAATTTACATGTGCTGTAGGGTGGGTTGCCAGGGGTATTTTGTGGAAAAGACAGCTATGTTGAGGTTTCTCCCCACCAGAATTTTTAAGGATTTTTTTTTTTAACTGCCTGCAATTGTGATTTTGAAAGGTTTTTGTTGTTGAGTGAAGAGGAAATTGTTCCTGAAGAAGTGTGCGTGAAGGCTGGGCTTATCACAGTGTGCTCTAGCAAGGGGAGACTAGACAGGGAGCAGTGCAAGACTGACTGTTTAGGCCTACTGTTGTTGAGAGCCTGCCTCCTCAGCAGATGACAGAAAGGAAAATGAGCCTGTCAGTGGTAAACAGTTGGTTTTCCTCTTACTTTGCAGGTTTTGTTTCCTTTGTGTGGCTTTGCCATGTCACTGACACCTACGTTATGATGAGGTTTGCAGTGACCATATTATAAAACACTACTGTCACAGTGACAGGTCAAGCTGTGCTTTAGGGCTGGTCTACACTATGGGGGAAAATCGATCTTAGATACGCAACTTCAGCTACATGAATAACGTAGCTGAAGTTGAAGTATCTAAGATCGAATTACTCACCATCCTCACGGTGCGGGATCGATGTCTGCGGCTCCCCCTGTCGATTCTGCAACTCCGTTCGGATTGATGGAGTTCCGGAATCGATATAAGCACGTTCGGGGATCGATATATCGCGTCTAGAAGAGACACGATATATCAATCCCCGAGCAATCGATTGCTACCCGCCGATACAGCGGGTAGTGAAGACGTAGCCTTAGGCTCCTTTTGAATATAGCTTCTGGAGTACAGCTTCACCCCTCTCTGGGTGGGATCACATGCCACGTGGTCCGTGCCATTCTTAGACTGAATTTCTGGGCTGCACCGCCCCCCTCCACACATCCCGTTTACCAAATGTAGTAACATGACTGGCCCACCTGTGTTTAGCATCTGCTAGCCCTTTTCCTTTGGGCCCAGAGGTGGATGGAAGTAACTCAAAACCAGCTTTTTCAAACAAAATATTATTTATTTAACCAAAGGTGAATGTAGCAAGCAGAAAAAAAGAGATAAAACAACAAAAGGCCTATATGCCTGTGTCAGGCTAAAGTTCATCCTTTCCTTGCCAATTTGGGTGAGTTCCACTTACCCCAGATGCCTCGCTCCTGGGGGACGCAGACTCTGCAGCCTTCTCTCCCTTTCTGTCAGAGGCTCATTTTCAGCTGCTGCCCACTCACCTACTTTCCTCTCAAGGCCAGTGTCTTTACTGGTTTAGTGCCCCTTTTTCCAGGCCAGAGTCCAGGATCAGAATAAACCTTGCCAGCCTGGCTGGAGCCAGCTAGGTGGGCATTCTGAATTAGTAGCTCTCCCATTGTTCCCTTAAGGTACCTCATAGCTGTAATTGTTTTGATTGCTTTTTGTTTCCCTGTAACAGCCTCCTTTCATTTAATTCCTTGCAGTCAGGCTGGACAATAGCAAATTGGTAAACACAGATGCCTATGCTAATCACAGAAATAATCCGAATATCTCCCTTATTTTCCATGGCTACAATTTTAAAGTCAGAGTTGAATCTGAAAACACAGGTTACTTTATCACCGCTGATGTTCACAGATGATTTCCTTAGAGAGTGGTCTCCCTCTCATCAAATGGAGATGGGTACCACAGGATGTGTCTGTTCTGGAAAACATCAGTGCCCCACTGTACCTGGCATCAGTATGTTAAACTAAGCTGTTCTTCCTCTTGGCAGGTGCACAGTGCCCTTTGCTCAGTCTGCTTTTGGTGCATTGTAGCCTGGCTCTTCCTCCAACTCTGCACGCAGCTGCTCATAGAGGTAAGAGAAAAATGGATGTAACTGTGATCATTTTGGATTGGATGGTGTAGGGTAAGGGACAGGATGAGAGCAGCCCTCTTCCTGGGATCTTTGGTTTGGCAAGTTGCTGACATGGTCATTTTCTTAGTCCAGGAGATGGTGATGAATTCACCTTTCCCTCATTAGGTCATAATACACTCTGCTCTCCCTTGTCTTTGCCATTTGTGAGGTGCCTTAGAGTACAAGTAATGCTTTGCAGTTCTTTAGAAATTCTCGAACATTAAAAAGCTTACTCGGACAGGGAGTGTCCTTTTGTTCTGTGTTAGTATGGTGTGTAGCACAGTGGATTCCTGGTGTGAGATTGAGATCCTAGATGCTACCATAATGCACATAATAATATCTCTGTGAAATAGATAAATGTGTACACTATTTTACACCTGGGTAAACTGAGGCATGGCAAGCAAGCCAGTGATAGCGTTTTAGCCTGGAACGAAGACTCACTGGATAATGCATACTTCTTGCAAAGCATAAAGGAACTATAACATCCTGGAGTGTGATGCAGCTGTCAATAAGTAATCTTTGCTGTCCTGTCCAATATGCACTTGAAAGTTGGAATGCTTTGTGCCAGGGCTGTTCAAGGGGACATTGAAAGGCTGCAGTTGGCCTCTCCAGAATGTACCCATAACTGTGTTTTTAGTGCCAGTTAGCTGTAAATTTAAAAGCAGATCTGATCTTTGTGTGTAATGATTCACATCTATCCACAATTTGATGGGAACAATTGTCCACATATTAAGAGAGCTAACACATGCTCCATTGTATGAACTGCATCTGTGTTCCAGCTCTTCCCAGGTGTAGGTGAATCCTGTTCTTTGAAGGCAGAGTACGATACATACACAAATGTATAATGTTGAACAGAAGCTGGGGAGGAAGTGAAGCCAGCTGTGCTCTGGATGCAGAGAGAACGACTGGCTGCCTGGTGTAAAGCACAGACTAATCCAGATACAGCACCAAGCACCCAGGAGAGGTTTTTGCTAGGAAAGGGTAATATCTCACTGCCAGATTGTTGGAGCCTCTTATGTGTTTTTCTCACTCACCCTCCAAATCTACTCAATTATCTTTTTCTCCTTCCCTTCTGCTCTCCTCCTCCCTCCTCCCTTGTCTACCCATTATTCAGAAGGTAGCACACAGTGGCTGATAGGAATATATTGTAGTAGAAGAGGTGGACTGAGGACTATGAAAGAGTTAATGGGTCCCACGTGGTTGCTGGAGCCAGCTCCAGCCAGTGGTGTTGGAACAGCAGATTGAGGGATAATTTCAAGTTGTCTTCGGTGAACAGTAGAGATAAGAGATTATAACTGATATCTCCCCAGCACTCCCTCAGCTGCTTATCAGCATGATATGCAGGGCTGTGTGTTTGTGACCTGAAAAGGATGTTCTAGCACAGGGTTTCCAGCCCTGTGAGCCTGCTCCTCTCATGTCGCCTTGTACTGCAGTAATTAATACAATCACTGAGAAGGGGGTGTATTAGAAGGGGAGATGCAGGGTCACACATCTTGGTTTGGTTGCATGCAGCCCTTTTCGTATTTAATGTCCATACGTGTTTCCAAGTTGGGCTGGTCAATGCTGGAAAATAAAGCCATGTTAGCACACACCGCATTTAACACTCTGTGGAGAGGTTAGCCATGACCAGCTCACATGATTTTAAAAGATGACAGTCCTTGTGTACACTAAGTGCTAAGTTGTGCGTTACAACCCAATGTCATTTCCCAGAGTGGCAGGCCCTTAGATCTCCCTGCTGTCTTGGAGACTTGCTTAATGAGCTCCCGGGCATGCAGTAGTGACATTAACTGGCCTTGGCGGTGGCTGCTAGCCAAATCTCCCTGTGCTACCATTTTATTGCATTTCATGCTGGCTAACCACTATTCCAGGAGCTGGTCAGTCTGTGTCTTTACCCAGAGTGTCTCTTAGCATCACAGGTAACAGTATGGGAGAACTATAATCTCAGCATCTCCCAGCAGGATGGTGGTTCCTAATCACTGGGACTTAAAATTCTGAGCCCTAGTGTTCTGCCTCAACAAACTTCTCACTCACTTATGCCTTCTGTAAAGTACACTGGCTCTTGGGCTGATCCCGATCCCAGTGTTATGAAGAAGAGGAGGGAGGTCATCACTGGGTACAGGAGAAGGGAGAGCAAGGCCATGGTCAGATGGTACAGCCAATTCCATAGTTGGGTAATGAGTATAGTGGCCTGAAAAGGCTGAATCCTAGCAATAGGTAATGGTGTATGGAAGGTGTACTGGTTGTGAGGGTAGCTTGGAGCCCCATCCTCCCTGCAGCAGTGCTGTAGTAGGAGGGAGTATAATTCCCTTCTTCCTTCTCCCTCTGTGCTGTGTCGCTCTTTCCCCTTCCCTCCCTTTCCATACTTTGCCCTCATGATTGTATCTGAAACTGTAAAGTAACAGCATAAAAACCCGTCCAAATCTTGATAACTTTAATAGAGCAAAAGTGGGATGGGAAGGAGCTTTGTTCGTGCGTTTTTGCTACCAGAAGTGATTTGACGGCTAAGACTAAAGAGAAACTTTGGTGAGTACGGCGACTTCCCATGTGCGGGGAATAAGAGAGAGAAAATTGTCAGTTGAAAACAGCAGGAGCTGCATTAGCAAATATAAATGAAACAGATGGCTGAGATGCTGCAGCTGTCGCTTAGAATCTCCTGGAAGATCTTTAGCTTGGAGCTGCAGGAGACTGTTTTAAAAGGGGTAATGAAAACAACAATACAAACTTTAAGCTGAGCATCACCAGAAAAAATAAAGGCATCCACTTGAATGAGATGAAATTCACCAGGCACTAATTCTTTCTTCACCTTGCAAATCTCAGAGCTATGGAATTTAGTACTGTGTCAGATATTGCAAGTACATGTTATAGATTGTCATACAGTAGACTTGCCTGCTTACTTAGTAATATTCTTTCTGTACTTCCATGTGAGAGACCCAGTCTCTGGCAGATACTGCTAGAGAAGGGGAATATTGTACCTCCCATCACACCATTGTGATCCTCAGCGGGCTGTTTTTAAAGACCTATGGATGCTCAGGAAAAGCTTTTGAAAATATTTTATTTAGAAGGAATTCTTCTTTTATTACAGTATTGCACTAGGGATCTTAAAGTTCTGATTGAGGAGGCATTTTCGTGGAAAGCACGTAAAAATACACACACCACAAATTTAGCCTTCAGATGATGTTTTTCAGGCTCGTTTCTATCCCAAAGGTGATTCTCTTCCCGCCTCCCCCGTGTGTGAAAAAAATGACAACATTGCTTTTGAGTATTGTGGTTTCATCACAGTAGGAAAAACTGGAATTTTAGCGGTGAGGAGTTTATTATTTTTTTTAATGTTACTTTTTGAACCAAAAGAGGCTTATTTTCAGATTGGCAGAGCATTTTGTCCTCAGTGAAGACTAACTGTTTTGTCATAAAGGCCATAGATAGTAGTAAAGACCTGCATGCAGTCTCTGTGTGTATCAGATGATCTGCACGTTAAAATACATACAGCTTCATTTGACTTCTTCATTGCATGTTCAGACAAATGGCTTTGATTGCAGAAACAAGCTCCCAGACAAACTGATTGATCACCTGTTCATAGTGTTTTGTTCCTTATGTTTTGGGGGAGGGGGGGTTATATAAAAATTTGTTAATGTGTTATGGTTGAGCTTTTAAACATTATTTAAAATTCAGGAAATTCTGAGTTATGGTTATGTAATTGTCCCCATTGCGCGTGTTTAGTTTGTCTCTATTACTGTGTACTTTTTTCCAGATTATATCATTTCCTTACCATGAATATATCTAAGTGCATATAAAACAAAAGCATAAAATCTATTCCTGAAATCATCTATACTTACAAAATGTTGGGACTGCTGAAAGAACTCCTTTCCCTCACCTCCTCCCACCCCCACAAAATATCTCTTCCAGTTTAATTATTTAATTCACCCTTCTCCCTGTCCTGCCACATATAGCTTGAATAAATAGACACACTGTAATGTGCTCTGAAGGTCAGCGAACCGGGCCTCTATTGGACAAAGTGTGGGGTGGGGAGGAGTGAGTTCTGGAGCCAGGACCATTCATTGAGAAATGTTTGCTCCCAGATGGCTAAATCTGGGCACTACCCACTCCAGAGACCTCACTGATCGTAACTGTTCAGTAAGAGTTTGAGGGGGAGTCTCAAAGGTAGCCAGGACACAAACCATAAAGACGTTGTGGATCAAAACCAGCACCATGAACATCTTTCTTGCTGGGGTGGCTGGAGTCTTGCATCCTTGACCCATCCCACTATCAAGGCTGTGACCAGTGAAACAACAGGTAGAGGTGAACCTGGCATTACTTCGGCAGGCTGCCTGTCATGTGCTAGCATGCTTTCATGTAAAATGCATTCTCAGTAATAGGGGCATTAGTCACGCTTAGCATGCTGTCAGGATCCTTCCCTCGCCTCACTTCAGGGTTATATATTGGGCACTTGAGTTCTGGTAGCTGTGGCAGTCATATCTTTGAATTTCTCTACCTTTTACCTCCTGCTCCAGAGGTACAGGGAGGGCAAAAAACAGTCTTTCAGGTTTCTCCTCCGGCCAGTCAAGGCTCTTTTAATTTTTTTTCAGGGACTTAATCAACGTGAGCATATGACCCACACTTACTGGGAATTCCTTGTTCATGGTGAATAATTGCAATCTCTGATCCCCATCACGAATGGGATTCAACATATTACTTGTACCTGTCAGCATGTGCAGTCCTAGATATCTAAGGGCATCACAGACCTGTTATTGCTCAATCTCGGGTGGCTGAACGCCACTTGTCCCTCTAAGAAGTTGGACGCCGACCGCTCGGGGGTCGCGTAACTAGTTAGCATGCCAGAACCTTGTTTGTTATCAGGATTAACCAGACAAATGGCTCTACTATGCATCAGCATATAACTGCCTCTCCTCTGCACCCCAAGCCAGCTGCTTTCTTATTTAGTGCAAAAGAGCTGGAAGGTGGGTGAGAAACACAGAGTAGCTGTAGAAGAAGTGGATGGGCTGGTCTGATAAAGGCCTAGAAAGGGAACAAGAGAAAAATGTTGCTGCTCCAACTCAGAATTGGGGAGGGTAGAGAAGATGATGCACTCGCTGTTTGCTGTCTGACAAATGGAGAGGGGCCTAAAGTGAAGCTCAGAGGGAGGCAATGACAAGTGGCTGCAGGGAGGACTAGGAGTTGGACCTCATAACATTTCAGGTCATCTCCACCCCTGGAAAGAAACAGTGCAAACAGACTGAAGAGAGGCCAAAACGGGGATATGTGCAGGGAGAAGAAAGGAAGACACGCATGCAGATACACAGGGCAAGGACAGCTGTGGTTCTAAAAGTGTACAGCATCATGTTTTCCCACTGAGCGAGCTGCAGGCAATCATTAACTTCACTAGTTAAAATACAGTTTCTACCAAATATCCATATGCTATCCTTGATCTTTGTGCAAACCTTCTTTGATATCAGTAGGACTGCGTCTGGGGATTGAGGATACTACATGGCTCTCGCTTTGGAGACTAAGCTCCCAGCTCCAAATTAAAAGTGTAATTCAGCCTACTCCACAGACAGATGATATGCCAGCTGTATGCCATTTGAAACAGAGCTGAGATTCCAAACTTTCACATGGTGGAAAGTGGTAATCTCCAGCTCTAGAACCTTAAGGTTACCCACTAACATTCAGAATTCAGGTAGGTTGGGAGGGGAGGGAAAATGAGATAGAAATTAGAATCAAGTAGCTTTATTTTTATTTTTTTTAAAGGTCCAGTATCATGCATCCTACCAACGCAAGGAAATACTTTCTGAGTGAAAGTGGGAATGCTCAGCTTTCCAGTGGGATAAAGCATTTATCTCTATCCCTGCTAGTTCACAAGATATCGTACTTTTTAACTATGCCAGACTTGCATGGTTTGAACTCTGTTTTTTTTGGTTTTGTTTTGTTTTTTATACTAGTCCAGGAGTGATTGTAGCAGGTCCCAAACCTTGGGCCAGTGTCCTCCTCAATCCCTACAGTACAGTCAAGTATGTTTTAGAGACCAATTTCTGAGACGAGGTTAAGGTCAGAGTAGCAGCTGTAAATTAATCTGCACCGTCATACATACTTAGTGAATATTTCTGGTGTGATACGGTATTATATTGAATAGGTCTGGTATTTGTGTTGTGGATTATACAGAATTCTTATGGTAAAAACTGCATCATGCAGTATGTGAATTACTTGCTATTAATAACTTTATATTTGCTTAGATAATAGATAGATGAGGGATTAATTTTTAGGGTTTTTTTTAGTGAAGGTTTAGCTTGATTTTTCCAGTGAAGGCAACAGGATACACCTGTCTAAGCTGCAATAATGGATTAAACCTTCCTTCATGTGGAAAACAACTTTCCTTTATTGTAAAATCATTTACTTCCCTGAACTGTAGTAGCTTCAGTCTTTGAAATCAGAGCTCCGAGATTCCAGATTCAAACTGTCTCATGCGGGGGCCTGAACTGACTGGGTGCATGGGGAGATACATAGCTAATTTGTAATCTTCCACAGATGTGAAATACATCTCTGCCCTAGTGATAAGCTGTGGTGCATAACTTTGGTGCTGTGGGTATTAGAATATCCTATGCTTCTGCTGACAGATGTGGTGAGGGTCCTTTCCAGAAGGAATATGGAAATCTCTGCTGGAGAAAAGACTCCCTGGGATGTGGGAGACAGGGAGTGTTTAAATTTGGAAAAAAAAGTGGCTATTTGGAACTGGAGCATTGGGACTTATTTCTGTCAGGTTGCAGCTGCAGTGAAGTCTGGTGGAATCTCAGGGCAGATGTGAGACAGTGGTTAGAGGTTGAAGCTGGCTAAGTTCTCAGGAATTTGTGAGTTACCTTGTTGTCATGGGAAGGGCTTTGACTAACTCCTTTCCATGAGCAGAAGTGGTCCTTTGATTGCAGGCATGAGCTGGAAGGTTTAATATGTTGGTTTCATCTTTGTGTCTCTCTTTCTTCTTTTTCTCTAGAAAGATTAGAAATGCTGTGAGATGTTCTTGCTTCCTTCCCTTCCATTAACAAGCCCTCCAGTGATAAGATTTGGTTTATGCTTCTAGCAAGACGATCATGGGGAAAAGCAGAATGTAAATGTTTTACTGCTGATGGCTGTAGGCCCGCCAAACCAGCACGGAATGATGCTAGAAATGACTAGGAGAAGGGGAGAGATGGCAACCCAAGACACTGGAAAGCCTGGTGTGGGAGGCACCTTGTTCTGCCTTTCTACGGGAAACAAATACAATTGGATGTTGTCTAGTGTTTTAAATTACTTGGGGCGAGTGTGGAGGGAAGCTGGGTAGAAAAAAATACTTAGCGGCTTTGGAGGGCATAGTTGGGATCAATGCAAAGCTGAATATGACTCTTGCACTATACCATGAATGAACTAGATCCTTGTACAAAAATGAATGTCCCTGCCAGCTGTATAAATCATATATAATCAATCATTTACTACTGTCAGTATTCTGTATCCTTTGTTAAAGGAGACGCGCAGTTACAGTTGGCAGCACTTACTTGACAAATGCATTATCTTCATTCTTATGATCCTTCTGATTTCACTGCCAAAAACAAATAGAACTGTCTGTAGTGCTGAGAAGATCCTACTTAGACCACCCAGAGCTTGGGCTACCTCTGACAAGGTTCTTGTTTGGTTCACATAAATTGAACAAACATGCAGAGAGTTGGGGGTGTGGAAACACTACATGTTCATCATAAGTAGGCTTGGCAGAATTCAATTTGGATTTGTTTTATAATTTTGACTGATAGTGTTTACTTTTAAGCATTTTTAGATTTTTATCGATTTTAAATTTTCACAGCTGTGGGAAATTAGGAGATGTCAGACAATAATTATTGAATGACAGTTGATGTTGAGAGTCAAAAAGTTAAAGGTTCATAACCATTAAAATGCAATTTGTCAACATCATCTGTCAGTGTATACAGTAAATAGCCTGAAATCAAGCTCTAATAAGTTTTCAAGAATCATTTTTGTTACGTTGTCTATCTGTACATTTTGATGATTATCAGTGGAAATATTTTCTGTCAGTTTGTATGTGTACGTACAGTGAAATCAATGTTTATCTACATTTACTGATAAAAATCGAATCCTTCCAACCCTAATCGGGTGCTTGCAAGTAACACAGCACTTAGCTTTGATCTACATCTAAAAGTTTTGCCAGCATAGCTATGTCAGTTAGGAGCGTGAAAAAATCAAACCCAAACCAACACAACTATGCCTCAAAAGCCCTAGTGTAAACATAGTTACACTGACTGTCTCTCCAGTAGGGAGGTTTACTGATCTAGCCATACTGGCTAACTCTTTCTAGTGTAGAGAGGACCTTTTATTGATAATACTGAGAGCCTCTTGCAATAGAGGAGAGACACAACACAAAGGATTTACAGACATAAATTAAGCCTTACAACACGCCTGTGAAATAAGTCATGCTTCTGGCTTACTAGTGTCCCGTATCTCTCTTTTTTAATATGAGATTTTTTTGTGAGAATGGAGAATTAGACTTCAGGGAGGAGCAAACATCCTGATCTAACAGTTTCATTGATAAGACTTTGCTAGTCTATTGGAATTCCCTGCTATCATGCAAGATGCTTGAGATGACTTGTCAAAATTGGGGCTTCAGAGCATGGGATGCTTATTAGTTGCTAATATCATCTAACCTTAATAAACACGGGAGTCCATACTGAGTACTGCTTGCACTTGGCAATTCTTCCTCTCTGACAAATTTGACAGAATCTGAAGCCATTTTTCGGATGTGTGGCATTCTCATTGGCTGATGTTTTTCAACTACAACCATCCATCGTATTCTCCTTAGAGCTCCAACAGGCCGTGCTGCGTATATTCAGTTAAGGGCTCTTACAGGGAATGGGAAAGAGAAGCAAAAAGCAAAACTATAGCTGTTATGACATACACATACAAAAAACCAGCTATGTTAAAAGAACATTATTGAGGTTTCAGAGTCAAGCACTCAGAAGTTGGGAAATATCAGAATTAAGGTTTCCCTCGCTACTTTAATTTGGCCCTCCTTGTGAGTATCTATTATAATACCATTTTGAATTATATGATCACATTCCATTTTTTCCACTCCGTCCCTCATGGACTAAGGAGCCTGAGGCTCTGCACTTCACCAGGACATGAGTTTGGTTTTTTTCCTGTAGTGGCAACAAACATCAGTTTTTGACTCTTAGTAAACTTTGGGGCAGCAGAGCCTTGGTGCTTTATTTGTCTGTAAAGCCCCATGTCCACAAGGATTTTATATAAAGAACAAATTTAGGAGTAATTTTAGCCAAATTGTGCAATTTATCCTTCTTCCCCAGCTCAGATGTTGAAGGGGAATTGGTTTTCGTAACAAGACACCATACTCAAGTTCACATTGCAGAGGGAGGGAGTCAGTGTTGAAAAGCTGGCCTGGGCCCAGTAAAATCTGGGAAGGGGTGGAGACACCTGGGCTGACAATGTTCCTTGTGGGCCTTCTGAATATCCTAACCCCTCTTGTTTGTGAAACTAAATTCCAATAACTTCTCTGCAGTGTGATCAGTGTTTCTACTCCCAGAGCTGCTGGATCTGTTAACAGTATTTTTGTGTTGTTTCCATGGCAATAGCATGCTCTTTTTTCCTCATGATGATTGTTGCTTTGAGGATTGAATTTGTAGAAAATGCTTGGCCTTGTTATCCCCCACCAAGCATTCCACCAGCCTGGGGGTCTGGAGCTGGGAGGGGTGGGATGGGGGGAATGTGACCACTGGCAGAATCAATGTGATCACGAAGTGGTGGTGGAAGGAACTAGCCCTGTGGTTTTTAATGTTAATAAGATGGTTGTAACTGTTGGCTTGTCCCTAACTGTGTGTGTTAGCCAGGGCTTGGGACCTTGGAGTTACAGTCAGCCATTTCAGGTTCTGCCTGTACTCTTGTAACTGTGTATGAGACACTTTGCCCGAGACACATTCATGCATAGTGACAGGCCAGACCCACACTTTTTTGTATTGTTTCAGAGTAGCAGCCGTGTTAGTCTGTGTCCGGAAAAAAAGAACAAGAGTACTTGTGGCACTCTTTTGTATGTCTGCTTGTAGATGGTGTTTTGCAAACTACAATACCTACCTGCTGAAGTGAAAAAACAGATTGACAGAGCCAGAAGAGTACCCAGAAGTCGCCTGCTACAGAACAGGCCCAACAAAGAAAATAACAGAACACCATTAGCCATAACCTTCAGTCCCCAACTAAAACCTCTCCAGCGCATCATTAAAGATCTACAACCTATTCTGAAAGATGATGCCTCACTCTCACAGATCTTGGGAGACAGACCTGTCCTCGCTTACAGACAGCCCCCCAACCTGAAGCAAATACTCACCAGCAACTGCACACCATACAACATAAACACTAACCCAGGAACCTATCCTTGCAACAAAGCCCGATGCCAACTCTGTCCACATATCTATTCAAGTGACACCATCATAGGACAATCACATCAGCCCCACTTTCAGGGGCTCGTTCACTCTGCACGTCTACTAATGTGATATATGCCATCAGTCCAGCAATGCCCTCTGCCATATCATTGGCCAAATAACAGTCTCTACGCAAAAGATAAATGGACACAAATCTGACATCAGAATCATAACATTCAAAAACCAGTGGGAGAACACTTCAACCTCTCTAACCACTCAGATAGAACTTGAAGGTGGCAATTTTGCAACAAAAACTTCAAAAACAGACTCAAAGAGAGACCGCTGAACTTGAATTAATATGCAATTAGATAACATTGGTTTGAACAGAGACTGGGAAGTGTTGGCCATACACAATTGAATCTATTTTCCCATTTTAAGTATCCTCAACCTTCTATGCGTCATCTTGATTATCACTTCAAAAGTTTGTTTTTCTGCTGAGGATAGCTCATCTCAGGGATTGGGCCTCTTAGAGTTGGTATGCATATTCCACCTTTTCAGGTTCTCTGTATGTATAAATACCTTCTTGCGTATGTTCGAGTCGGTGCATCCGATGAAGTGGCTGTAACCCACGAAAGCTTATGCTCAAATAAATTGTTAACCTCTGGGTGCCACAAGTACTCCTGTTCTTTCTTTGATCTTATGAAACTTATCCAGTTTGCACAGAAAGCAGGCAGTGCGTATGCTCCCATCTATCCCAGTAAAGGCATTTATTAGCAAAGTAGGAGGGCTCTGAGAAGCCAGCTAAGCAGTACAGTAGAACCTCAGAGTTATGACACCTTGGGAATGGAGGTTGTTCGTAACTCGAACAAAACATTAATGGTTCAAAAGTTTACAACTGAACATGACTTAATACAGCTTTGAGCTTTGCTTTGAAGCTTACTTTGAAGAAGAAAAAATGCTGCTTCCTTTATTTTTGGTAGTTTAACATTTAACAACATAAAGTAATCTCACTTAATGGTGTAGTTAAGTCCCTGAAAAGAGAACTTAAGAGAAACGATGTTTAGTGATTCATTCTCCCATAAAAAATTAATGTAAAGAGGGAGTTAGGTCCAGGGAAATTTTTTACCAGTGAAGACAACTGGATAGCGTAGTGTTAAGAGCGCCGCCCTTTGATACAAGAGACTGGGGTCAATCCGGTTGTACCCAAACTTTCCAGTAGGGGTCCTTGGGCAAAAGAACCCCCTAATGCTTCACCTGCCTACCTGAAATATGAGCGGAGTACAAACTAGGAGAGTCATGCCAGCTCGGATGTCGCCCGAGTAACAAGGTCCGCGGCAGATGTTGAGGAACGCAGGACAATCTGACGATAAGTGGGCTACTGGAACAAACATTCAGGACGAGACAAGAGAACCTGGAATTGAGGGAATGCTACACAACAGTAGACCTAATGAGAGGGGATATATGAAATGTATGAGGGACTATGGATGGACAAAAAACCTACATCCACACTTACTGAGAAACAGCTAGTTACCCAACGCTTCAACATAGTAGAGAGCTGCTCTCACAGCTTGAGATAGACCACCTCACATTACATCCCAGACTCAAGAAGACCTGGAAGAACAAGTGAATGTGCAGCCCACCCTGAAGCTGAAATTCACTGCCACCCCCTCCATTGCAGAGCACGGTCAGCTGATATGAGGACATAAGATCATGCAGAAACTAGCTAAGTCAATCCTTGAGACCGATTCAAAGGCTCAGTGAGAAGTACCATCAGATAGTATGTTAGATGACAGTAGAGCCTCTGACAAACCTACTACCACCATAACTCAACAATGAACTGGTATACGCTAGAGGCCTGTAATCCTGGAGAGGCTTGGCTACACGATCAAGAAGAACAACAGTATGTACCCATCTGGAAAATGAGGTTGGAGGATAAGATCAAGCGACTGCGAGAAGTAGCAGCTGGTGGAACACAGAAGGGTGTGGAGATTAAGGATAAGACCGGCTACTGAAAAATACAAGGCCTGACCCATCTGAAGCCCTAGAGACTGCTAAACAAAGGCTCACAGCACTGAGCTACCAGGCTAAGGAGATACACTAGAGAAGCAAAGGCAAAAAAGTAAATGCCCTGTTCTCCAAAGAACCATCCAAGGTGTACTCCCAACAGTGCAACAACACAATAACGCAGAGCCACCAGCAGCAGAAACTGAACAGTACTGGAAGAACATAAGGAGAAAGAGAGACTCATACACCAGTGGCAAAGTGGCTGCAGGATCTGAGAACGAGCACAGCAATCTCCGCACAACAGAACAGTCACCAATCACAGTAGAAGACATCCACAGCGGGTCAAGACATGAAACTGGACAGCACCTGGACACCAGACATGATCCACACCTACTGCTAAAGAAACAAACAGCAGTGCAAGAACGCCTAGCAGCACAGAATACGCTGCTAGCAGCAGGCTCCCATCCAAATGGCTACACAAGGAAGGACAGTGCTGATCATAAGAGACCCCGCAAGGGAACAGAACTGTCAACTACCAGCCAAACCTGCCTCCCACAACATGGAGAGTCCTACAGGCATCATAGCCGCCAAGCTACAGACCATATGGGCCATACATGAGCCAAGCCAGAAGGGCAGTGGGGAACAACACCAGAGGCTCAACACCAGTGCTCGTAGATAGAGCAAGTCGCCCAAGACTCAAGTCTAGCAGACCAATCGAGCACAGCCTGGATTGCTACAGGAAAGCCTCACGCTCATGCCGCACACGTGGATCTGTGAATGTCTGGCGCTATACAAAGTCAACAGGACGCTAAGG
This sequence comes from Chelonoidis abingdonii, assembly GCF_003597395.2. Lineage (NCBI taxonomy): Eukaryota > Metazoa > Chordata > Testudines > Testudinidae > Chelonoidis > Chelonoidis abingdonii. The sequence continues at coordinate 14,345,804 of NC_133784.1, forward strand.
ACCTTCCTCAAGAACTCACTGGACCTATGGAAGACACCACTAGGAGTCAACTCAAGGCAGCTTGCAACAGTGGCCATCAATGCGGATATACCAAGGTGTGCACTGTCCCCGCTGCTGTTCTGCATAGGCTTAAACCCCTCAGCCAGATAATCACAAGGACTGGATACGGGTACAGGTCAGGAGTGGAACTGCCATCAGCAACCTCCTCTACTGGATGACATCAAGCTGTATGCTAAGATGAACAAGACATCGACTCGCTAATCACCGACGCGGATCTACAGTGAGGATATTGGGAGTCATTCGGACTGAGAAGTGTGGCCGGATGGTAGTGAAGAGGGAAGGTAGTCAGGCTGATGGTGGAACTACCAGCGGGCCAATAGCAGACTACAACATACGACCAGCTACAAGTACCTTGGTGTTCCACAGTCACATGGAAACCACGATGAGGAGGCAAGGAAGAACATCAACATCCAAGTATCACCAAGGATAAGCAGGTCCTGAAGAGCCAGCTCAGTGGGAAGAATAAGATCCACGCCATCAACCAGATACCCTGCCGGTCATCAAATACCCTGCCGGTATAGTGAGGCTGGCCAAAGGGGACATGGAGGCTGCCGATGTGAAGACCCGAAGCTCCTTACAATGCACGAAGATTTCCACCCAAGTCCAACACCCAGAGACTGTATACCGCCGGAAGGAAGGCGGTGGGACTTGTGGCGTCAAAGCCACTGTCCTGGACGACTGGATATCCAGGGTACATCAGTAAGATGGCCCCAAAGATGAGCTGCTGAGAGAATGCCTGAGGCAGCAGCAGACATGGAGGGAAGACGAAGCAGAGTGCATGGCATGACAAGACCTGCATGGGATGTACCATCGACAGATAGCTGAGGTGGCTGACATTGGGAATCCTACCAGGTGGCTGGAAAGGCTGGACTAAAAGACAGCACTGAGGCACTGATCATAGCAGACAGGAACAGGCACTGAGCACCAGATCCATTGAAGCGAGGTCTACCACACTAGAGAGGACCCAAGGTGCAGACTGCGCAGAGAGGCCTCAGAGACAGTCCAACACATAGTGGCAGGATGTAAGATGCAGGCAGGAACAGCATACACTGAACGGCACCAAAGTGGCTGGCATTGTGTACAGGAACATCTGCACAGCGTATGGCTAGACCCTCCAAGACCAGATGGGAGATTCCACAGAAGTTGTGGAGAAGAGCAGGGCTAAGATTCTGTGGGACTTCCAGATCCAGACGGACAGGCAGGTACTGGCCAATCAACCAGACATCGTGGTAATAGACAAGGAGCAGAAGACAGCGGTGGTGATAGATATAGCAGTGCCAAGTGACAGCAACATCAGGAAGAAGATATCGAGAAGCTGGAGAAGTACCAGGCCTGAAAGAGAACTAGAGAGGATGTGGAAAGTGAAGGCAAAGTGGTCCCAGTGGTGTAGGAGCACTGGGGCTGAGACCCTACGCTGGGTGAGTGGGTCCAACAGATCCCAGGAACAACATCAGAGCTCTCTGTCCAGAGAGTGCAGTACTAGGAACAGCTAAGATACTGCGCAAACACTCAAATCCCGGCCTTGGTAGAGGACCCGAGGTTGAGGAAGACACATACCACCCATTGGGGTGAGAGGAATTTTTTTTAGTCTTATATATTTTACACCCACGCGCGTGCGTGCACACACACACACATTATACATGCACGCCTGCCGACGCACACACACAACATATATTATACATGCACACGCGCGTGCGCACCATGAGTTATAAGTTTTAAACAACAGTTCAATACAGTACACAGTGATGATGACTGTGAGCTTGGTTGAGGTGGAGGAATCACAGGGTGGGATTTTCCCTTACTGCTAAATGATGACTCGCAATTGGCTGAGGCCTCGGGTCCTCTGTCTCACTCTGCAAGGCAGCAGGAATGGAGGGAGATATGCACATTTCCCTTAAGTACACTGCCTTGTTAATTAGATCAGCTTGCTAAGACCACAGCTGCTGACAGCTCCCTCAGTCCTAGCCCTGTTCTGTGGAGATGGGGTAAGCAGCGGGTGCAGGATAAGGGGAGAGGGGACTCCCTGCTCTTAGCCCCCCTCTCCTTCCCCGCGCAGCACAGCAAGCAGGAGTCTCGGAAGCAGGCTCCAAGGCAGAGGGCATGAGCCAGCACTGGCAGTGGGGGGAGCGGACCAGGCTGAGCTGAACTGCAGGCAGCTGCTGCATAGGGAACTTAGGGGAGTGGGAGCTGATAGAGGGCTGCTGGTCCATGCTGGTTCCAAGCCCCCACGAGCTAGCTGCAACGGGCTGTTTTTCCTGCAAGCAGTAGACAAAGCAGGCAGCTGCCAAAGGATGTTAGAAGGGAGCATTACACAATTTTAAACTAGCATGATCCCTAATTGATCAGCAATGTAAGAATGAAATAATGTTCACCGGGAGGACTTTAAGTGAGATGTTACTGTACTGTATTTGCTTTTTATTAATTTGTATTTTATTTTGTCTCTGCTGCTGCCTGATTGTGTACTTCCAGTTACAAATGCGATGTGTGGTTAACTGGTCAGTTTGTAATGCTGGTGTTCATAACTCTGAGTTCTACTGTATTTCGCTATTCTCTATGGCAGCTCCTGCTGGGCTCCGTTAGGCCATGATGGTTCTGTGGTGGCCAGAACCTCCTCTACAAATCAGGGTATTCCCCAGTGTGCCTCCTGCTTGGGGGGTTGGGACTGTAGCAGTTGAGGAACTGCCCCCACACATCTATTTTTAAAAAATATTGAGTAGATCTGGGTCTTGTCATTAATAGTCATCATTTAAAAATAGACAAGAGCAGAGTGAGGCGATTTGGTATCAGGATTCACATCAGCATGAACTGTGATAGCTTGTCTTTCCCCCCAGAATACTGTATGTTCATCTTGTGACCTGTGGTTAGGAAACCACACTCTTCTTGTGTGCCACTGCCTAATGGCAGTTTAATTGTAGGTGCTTTTGAATGGCAACTGTTTTATTTTCCCTGTCTAAGTCTCTTCCCTCCCCTCCTCCTTGATTCTAAGAGCTGAACCATCGTAAGAACATAAACGTCCATACTGGGTCAGACCAAAGGTCCATCTATCCCAGTATCCTGTCTTCCAACAGTGTCCAATGCTAGGTACCCCAGAGGGAATGAACAGAACAGGTAATCATCAAGTGATCCATCCCCTGTTGCCCATTCCCAGCTTCTGGCAAACAGAGGGTAGGGACCATCGCTGCCCATCCTGCCTAATAGCCATTAATGGACCTATCCTCCATGAACTTATCTAGTTCTTTTTGGAACCCTTTTTCTATGCAGCGCAGCAGATGTATAAAAGACCAAGGTACTTTCTATGACATTGTTTATCCCTCTCTTTCCTCTTCCTTCACCTGAGAATGCACCTTTTTTAAAGTTGAAACTGCAGAGTGCAGGGAGCTGGTTGTATAGGGTACTGCACAGGCAGGCTCATTAACTGTTTAGGCACCAGGTCATTTAAACATTTTGCAAAAGTTAAATTTTGATCCAGATAAGTTGATTGTTTCACCAAGGTTGAGTGTTGGAATCCTCCCCTTTAAGAGGAAATGTCTACCGTAAGGGCTCAGCCCAGTGCCAGAAGGAATCCTGACAGAGGGTAGAGCATGGTGGATCTTCACCATTCCAGTCTCTATTATTCCAAGCTCAGGACACTGGCGATATTAAACCGACCTCCACAGAATCACTAGTTTGCATTGGTTCACAAAATGATGTGGATAATGTATAACACAACATGTTTATTTTTCTTCTCTCTGAAGTGTGTTTTATTTTAATGTAATTTCTGTAGTACACACTTAACAGGATATCCCCCTTCCTTCAACTTGGAGACAAATACCTCTCTGGAAAGTAACTAACTCATATGTGTTTTCTCAGATAAATACATAAAGAGTTGTATTAATCATATATTTTGATGATTGACTTTTTATGTAGAACTTTATTTAATCTGCATTTTAATGTGATTTATCCTCACATTATTTTAATACAGTTCAGACATATTTGCGTGTTTAATGGGCTGTCTTTAAGAATTGCTAACTTGTTTAATTTTGCATACAGAATTTATTCATGTTCAACATGGATTTTATAGTTCTGGTTAAACTGTATTACACTGAGGAAAATAGAAGTACAGTAAGAGGTATCAGTGGAGTAAAGTTTGACGTGCTCACTGAAGAAGTTCATGTTGTAATTACCTTGTAAATACCTATGTGGACTAGCATACCATACTTTTCACTCTTTGTGTTAGTGTAGTACATTTTACTGCTTCTATATAAAAAACTCTTACAGACTTTCTGTGACATATGCATAGCAGCTCACAGTACCGCACCTGTGTACCTTAGCTTTTGGGCTGTGGGGGGAAGGGTAAAATAACATATTTGAGCAATAAAGCATTATCAATTTCTAAATTATAAAAAAAATATTTTAGATGCATTTACTGTTGCATTAAAGAAAGATTTTGAATTTAACTTTATAGGTTTCTTTAAAAAGAGTATTTCAGAAGTATCAGTTTCCAGAGCAACATAATACTGACAGCTTGTAAAAATTGCAAATAAGGTTTATTAATTTCATAATCTTACACTATTTAGCTGAATCCATCCTGAACCCAGGTTCTCTTGACTTAATCAAGAAACTATACCTTCTGCTGTGCCTAAGAATTTGTTTATTAAAAGATCAGAGTGTGAAATTTCATGTCTGTTTAACACTCAGTAATTCACCATTAAACTGCTTGACACAAGCTCAATTTATGTTAATACTGTCTTGATTAAGTAGCACTTATTACCATCCACTATCATTTTGCCAAATCTAGTTCCTAGAAGATGTCTCAATAAAGGAGCCGCCAAGCTATGGCATGTTCCATGTTAAATAGAGCATATTGTATTAATATCTCACATTTAAATAGCACCTTTCATTCCAAGGTATTTTAGTACCAGGGAAGTACAGCAATTCTAGAAGGGGAAATGTTGTATTATGACCAGAACAAATTCATACCCTGTGATACATTTTTATACCTTCTACACACTGCTCATATCACTTACACTTTTTAAAGTCTTGTTGAAAATATTCATCTGGTATCTTGCATGGAACTCTGTTTATGTACCTTGTGTGGAAGAGGGTCTGACCAAACCTGCCTAGATTTGAGCAGATGCCTCTAGGGACACTAAATATTTAAAACCTCATGTTTAAACCACTAAGTTACCACCTCCAGTCAAGCCTGAACCTCCATTGCACTTGTCTCATTTTCTTTTAAAATCATTTTAACTTTCCACAGAAAATGTTTGCATCAAAACTTCTCTTTCTCAAAATCCTTTCCATGCCTTCTCTAGTCACATACTCCAAGTTTCATTCACAACACTCTCTGTCTGGGTTCTGTGGACGGGAGAGAGGTTTGTTCTTCCTTTGCAGCACTTCCCTCCCTTCCTCTAGGTTGTAACATTCCTAATTTAATCCTCACAGCTCCCTTTTAAGTATTACTTACCTCCATTTTACAGGTCCAGGACAGCCTTTTTAAAAATATGGGTGCAAGCCAGGGCTGTGCACATGTAAAGTTAGATGAGCATGTACTCGATGCTTTGCATGTGCAATTCATGGGCACACAAATTTGCACCATGGAGACATTTCCAAAGTCTCTTTGTGAAGATAGGTTTAAGATGTTCCAAAGCTGATGTCTGACCCACGACCTCAGGTAAATCAGTAGCCTTATTCTGTTCATCTGAAAAAGGGTGTTGATAATGTTTTACACTTGCGTAGTGGTTATGGGTGCAGAGAGTGGGTATGGGTGCAGAGGAAAAGGAACATGCTAGCCTGGGCAGTGATCTGCTAATCTCAGAGCTATATCAATATGTGTTGTGAATTTGAATTCAGGCCCTGTAGTTAGTTGACCAGTTGTTATAACATATGAGTTTCTCAGGGAGATATTTTGCCTGGGGGTGTGTGTAGCTACAGTGACCTCTATTTCTGCTAGTGTCCATAGTCTGTGGGCTGCCTTATTTCCTGGGGAGAGCACTGTGGGCAGTGGGCAGTGTCCTTTACCATTGTGATTTGTGTTGTGTAATTATAGAGCTACATACAAGTCCTTACTGCTTTACAGCACAGAGAGAGGCAGTGCTCCTGAGTTGAAGGACTTAGACTAACTCAAACATATCCCCACAGTCTGTGAGCTGCACTATGAATTGTGAGCAAAGGGGAATAGTAGGGCCACGTAGAGTTGCCAACTTTCTGATATCACAAAACCGAACACCTCTGCTCTGCTCCATGCCCCGTCCCTTCTCTAAGGCCCAGCCCACCGCTCATTCTCTCTCACCCTCATTCACTTTCACTGGGCTGGGGTTGGGGTATGGGGGGGCATGAGGGCTCTGGATGGGGGTGTGGACTCTGGAGTGAGGCCAGGGATGAGGGGTTTGGGGTACAGGAGAGGGCTGGGGCAAGGGTTGGGTGCAGGGGGGTTGAGGGCTCTGCCTGGTGGTGCAGGCTCTGGGGTGGGGCCAGGGATGAGGATTGGGGTGTAGCAGGTGCTCTGGTCTGGGACTTGGGGGGTTTGGAGGATGAGAGGGGGATCAGGGATGGGGCAGCGGGTTGGGGCCCAGGAGGGGGTCAGTGGTGCAGGCTCCAGGCAATGTTTACTCCAGCAGCTCCCAGAAGCAGCGACATGTACCCTCTCCAGCTCCTATGTGGAGACACAGCCAGGCGGCTCTGCGTGCTGTCCCACCCGCAGGCACTGTCCCCGCAGCTTCCATTAACCGCGGTTCTCAGCCAATGGGAGCTGAGGGGGCAGCGCTTGGGGCAGGGGTAGTGTGCTGAGCCCCCTGGCTGCCCCTACACATAGGAGCCAGTGGGGGGACATGCTGGCTGCTTCCCAGGAGCTGTGTAGCGCGGAGGCTAGCAGGGAGCCTGCCAGCCCTACTGTATGGCGCCGCCAACCAGACAGTCAATGGCCTGGTTAGTGGTGCTGACTGGAACCGCTAGGATCTCTTTTCAACTGAATGTTCTGGTCGAAAACTGGACACCTGGTCACCTTAGGGCCATGGCTGTGAGGATTCCTGTCCCCGTTTTTGATTTGGTTGTCCCTGCCCACTAGTTTTCTTATGGATGAGTCTGGAGGGTAGGTAAGCAAGGTGGTGACCTTCCTCCACCCCCCTTTAGGCTCATTTGTTCCTGCCATTCATCAGCTGCATTATTGATGAGATAGATGGGTAAGAGGAGGGACTGGATGGGAGTGAATTCTGAGTTTGATTTAGTGTTGGCATTGTAACGTTTGAAGGAAATCAAAGATATGGCGAGTGAGAGCTGATGAGAGATCCAGTGAGGGCTTTTTGAGGCTCTAGTGGTCCTTGTAGTGGAGTCCTCCTGTATTATGCATGCTCTTTGAGCTCTTAGCCAAGCTGTTCTGAAAGCATGATGGGAAAGGATGAAAGGAAATTAAGCGTGTGATGCCACACACCAGTAGGAAGAAGGGGCTGTTAAAAGTTTTGTGGCAAACTAGTAATTTGAGCAGTGTGTTTGAAAGAAAGAAGGCAAATGTCTGCCCTGAATGACCAGGAGGCTACAGGGCGCTGCTGTTCCAGCAGCAGCACTCTGTGCCTTGGACCAACTGGGGAGTCCCTCGGGAACATGCAGTAGTATACAGACCCAGAGAAATCTCTTTCCAACCACCGCTCTTCTCCCCCATTTCTTCCTCACCAAACTGGTGTGGTTTGAAAGAAGCCATTCATTCTTTGTAACTGCTTTCAGAGATGGTGCTAAGACACATTCCAGATATGTCCATTAATGTCCCATAGGATAGTGTTATGGACAGTGTCACTCAAGAAGGCTTTGGCATGTTAGGAATGATTGTAATGGCTAAGACTTGTCCTCATGGCTCCCAGATCAGGCACCAGGATCTTCTCGTTCTAGGCTGAGTCTAAAGATGATGTTATTGTGCTAGTGGCCATTTCTTTAAATATATTCAGCTTTCCTTAGAGCTTTAAACTGGTTCATTTTGGGATTCTTCCCCCCCTCCATCTTTCCATCTTTTGTTATCACTACTTCATGCTGGAGAAGCGTTGTGCATCCCAAAGGGCTTTTTGGTGGGGTCAGAGATAGGAGGCTTTTAATGTGGTGGATCCATTTCCGTAATTGATCTGGGATATTTGTGCTGTGACCATTTTCTTCTCCGATTCCTCAGAGACTCCACTGTGAGTGGCCAGGATGTAAAATTAGTTATCGCAGATGAGCAGAAAAGTGAGAGCCCAGTGCAGCAGCTGGGAACTACCTTGGGAAGGAAGGACAGAACATGTTTCGTACTGGTGGGGGAGTGGCACTATATGTGAAAGAAAGCATAGAATCAAATGAAATAATAATCTTAAATGAACCAAACTGTACCAAAGAATCTCTATGAATAGTAATTCCATGCTGGAAGAATAATAATGTAGCAGTAAGGATATATTACTGACCACCTTACCAGGATGGTGATAGTGACTGTGAAATGCTCAGGGAGATTAGAGAGGCTATTCAAATAAAAAACTCAATAATAATGGGGGATTTCAGCTATCCCCATATTTCAAAGCAATTGTTAGTCATCAACAAATTGTTTCGTTCCCAGTTGCTCTGATGTTGCTTCGGGCTGTGCTGGGGAGCAAATTTTTACTACCACTTTTCTCACTTAAAATATATGGAACTATAACAAAGAGAAGGAACAGGGAGGGATAGCTCAGTGGTTTGAGCATTGGTCTGCTAAACCTAGGGTTGTGAGTTCAGTCCTTGAGGGGACTATTTAGGGTTTTGGGGCAAAAAGCTGGGGATTGGTCCTGCTTTGAGCAGGGGGGTTGAACTAGATGACCTCTCAAGGTCCCTTCTAATCCTGATATTCTATAAACAGGGCAGGGATAAGGGAAAATGTCACTTAACCCTCTCTAACAACAGAAGAAGCTAGGGTAAGTCAGAGGGCTTCCCTGTCACCATCCCAACCCCCCTGTTTTTTCAATTGGGAAGGTCAATATTTTTTTCTAAAGGGCTGTGAAGAAGATTCCCTGGTAAATGACTTGGAACTAAGGTTAGGAGGTTGTTACAGGAGTGGTTGGGTGAGATTCTGTGGCCTGCATTGTGCAGGAGGTCAGACTCAATGATCATAATGGTCCCTTCTGACCTTAAGTCTATGAGACTGGGTACATATCATCTCAGGAGAGGATGCTGAGATAAAGTTTCCTGACACCTTAAATGACTGCTTTTTGGAGCAACTAGTCCTGGAACCCACAAGAGGAGAGGCAATTCTTGATTTAGTCCTAAGTAGAGCACAGGGTCAGGTCCAAGAGGTGAATATAGCTGGACTACTTGGTAATAGTGACCAGAATATAATTAAATTTAATATCCCTGTGGCAGGGAAAACACTGCAGCAGCTCAACATTATAGCATTTAATTTCAGTAAGGGGAACTACACAAAAATGAGGAGGTTAGTTAAACAAAAATTAAAAGGTACAGCACCAAAAGTAAAATCCCTGCAAACTTCATGGAAACTTTTAAAAGACACCATAATAGAGGCTCAACTTAAATGTGTATCCCAAATTAAAAAACTTAGTAAGAGAACCCAAAAAAGTGCCGCTGTGGCCTAACAGCAAAGTAAAAGAAGCAGTGAGAGACAAAAAGGCATCCCTTAAAAAGTGGAAATTAAATCCTAGTGAGGATTTAGAAAATAGAAAGGAGCATAAACTCTGGCAAATGAAGTGTAAAAATATAATTAGGAAGGCCAAAGAAGAGTGTGAAGAACAGCTAGACAAAGACTCAAACAGTAGTAGCAAACATTTTTTTAAGTATATCAGAAGCAGGAAGCCTGCTACACAACCAGTGGGGCCACTGAATGATCAAGATGCTCAAGGAGCACTCAAGGATTATAGGGCCATTGCAGAGAAACTAAATGAAATCTTTGCATCTGTCTTCACGGCTGAGGATGTGAGGGAGATTCCCAAACCTGAACCATTCTTTTTAGGTGACAAATCTGAGGAACTGTCCCACATTGAGGTTTCATTCGAGGGGGTTTTGGAACAAATTGATAAACTAAACAGTAATAAGTCACCAGGACCAGCTGGTGTTCACCCAAGAGTTCTGAAGGAACTCAGATGTGAAATTGCAGGACTACTAACTGTAGTCTGTAACCTATCATTTAAATCAGCTTCTGTACCAAATGACTGGGGGATAGCTAATGTGATGCCAATTTTTTAAAAGGGCTCCAGAGGTGATCCCGGCAATTACAGGCCGGTAAGCCTCACTTCAGTATCGGGCAAACTGGTTGAAACTATAGTAAAGAACAAAATTGTCAGATACATAGATGAACATCATTTGTTAGGGAAGAGTCAACATGGTTTTTGTAAAGGGAAATCATGCCTCACTAATCTACTAGAAATCTTTGAGGGGGTCAACAAGCATGTGGACAAGGCAGGTCCAGTGGATATAGTGTACTTAGATTTTCAGAAAGCCTTCGACAAGGTCCCTCACCAAAGGCTCTTAAGAAAAGTAAGCTGTCATGGGTTAAGAGGCAAGGTCCTCTCATGGATCAGTAACTGGTTAAAAGATAGAAAACAAAGGATAGGAATAAATGGTCAGTTTTCAGGATGGCGAGAGGTAGATAGTAGTGTCCCCCAGGAGTCTGGGCCCAGTCCTATTCAACATATTCATAATGATCCATAAAAAGGAGTAAACAGTGAGGCGTCAACATTAGCAGATGATACAAAACTACTCAAAATAGTTAAGTCCCAGGCAGACTGCGAAGAGCTACAAAAGGATCTATCAAAACTGGGTGACTGGGCAAAAAATGGCAGATGAAATTCAGTGTTGATAAATGCAAAGTAATGCACATTGGAAAACATAATCCTAACTGTATATATAAATTGATGGGGTCTAAATTAGCTGTTACCACTCAAGACAGAGATCTTGGAGTCACTGTGGATAATTCTCTGTAGACATCCACTCATTGTGCAGCGGCTGTCACAAAAGCGAGCAGAATGTTGGGAATCATTAAGCAAGGGATAGATAATAAGACAGAAAATATCATATTGCCTCTATATAAATCCCTGGTACGCCCATATCTTGAATACTGTGTGCAGATGTGGTTTCTCCTTCTCAAGAAAGATGTATTGGAATTGGAAAAGGTTCAAAAAAGGGCAACAAAAATTATTAGGGGTATGGAATGGCTTCCGTGTGAGGAGAGAAAAGAAAATAGAAAAGAGATGACTAAGAGGTGTATGATAGATGTCTATAAAATCAGGACTGGTGTGGAGAAATTAAATAAGGAAGTGTTATTTACTCCTTCTCATAACACAAGAACTAGACATCACCAACTGAAATAAATAGGCAGCAGGTTTAAAACAAAAAGAAATATTTCTTCACACAACACACAGTCAGCCTGTGGAACTCTGTGCCAGAGGATGTTGTGAAGGCCAAGACTGCAATAAGGTTCAAAAAAGAACTAGATAGATTCATGGAGGATAGGTCCATCAATGGCTGTTAGCAAAGATGGGCAGGGATGGTGTGCTTAGCCTCTGTTTGTCAGAAACTGGGAATGGGAGACGGGATGGATCACTTGATGGTTACCTGTTCTTTGTATTCCCTCTGAGGCACCTGGCATTGGCCACTGTCAGAAGAGAGGATACTGAGCTAGATGGACCCTTGGTCTGACCCAGCACAGCAATTCTTATGTTCATGAGTAAATCTTGGGTATGTCTTAATTTAATAAACGTACTCTCTTAAGCTTTGTCTACACTAGCACTTTTGTCGGTGAAAGCCCCTGACCAACATAAGTTTCACCGACAAAAGTGCTGTTGTGGACAGTGCTATATTGGTGGGAGATGATCTCCTGCCGACATAGCTATTGCTACTTGGTAGGAGTGTTCAATTATGCTGGCAGGAGAGCTCTCTCCTGCCAGCACAGAGCAGCTACATGCGAGATCTTACAGCGGCACAGCTGCAGCAGTACAGGTCTGTAGGGTAGAAATAGCCTTAGGAAGGGCTGCAGAGTGGTACATGGGAAGCAGAGGAGCACAGAGCTATAGGAAAATAGCCACAAACCCAGTACCAGGAACTGCTTTGCTTCTGTGTGCGTAGACTTTCACTGAACTCAGCCATCTTCAAAAAAATCATGGCTGGGGTAATATTTTCAAAGCATCTAAATCACTTGGAAGCCTAAACTCCATTGACTTGCACTGGGCATTATGCTCTTAGGTGACTTAGGTGCTTTTTAAATGTTTACCCTAGATTCCCTAAGAGTCTTTAACAACCACTCATTGGATACGAAGATTTGCTGCTTTCCCTGGGAGAATCATCTCTGAATACTCTTGTACATAAAGTACTTTTGGGATGGGTGTTGGGTGAGAATGTTGGATTTAACTTTGTTGAAGAACTGTAAGGACTGTTAGGAAGACACTATAGTGCACACTGTACTTTAAAAATGGGCTGGGGAATCATAAATGCGTTATAGCCACTGCAAGTGACATAAACAGGGAAGATGAGCGGAAATGGTAGTTCCTTAGAAACTTGTTTGAGTCTGTTGAGAATTGCATTTGCAGATACCTGCTCTTGATACAGTCACCCTTGCCAGTGCAGCTGCAATACTCTCTCTACCTGAGACACTAGCTACTTTTACTTCTTGCACTTTGTCTATGCTACTAACATTACCTGTTGCTAGCTTGTGTCAGCAGTGAGTGCATCTGAACATAGTTTAACTGCAAGTGTTGCTGATGGCAAACCATGATCAGTAATGATTCAGAAAGCATCATTAAAGCTTTGTTCTTGGCTATACCTGCAATTAAACTATGTGCAGCAGTGGTTCAGCTACACCAATTTCCAATGCCTGTTGTTGGCAGCAGACAGTTTTTGTAACATAGAGCAGGCCTTTGAACATAGGGTGCAGCCGTGTTAATTAATTGGTGATTGCAATGTAATTACTCCTCCCCCCCCCCATCATTATATGCAGGGTTAGTGACACGTTGTGAAAGGGATAAATTGTAAAAGTTTCAGAAAGCTTCAGCTGGAAGTTTCCACCAGTCTGGGAAGATGGGTAAGTGGCAGAGAAGCCCAGACTGGTGGGGTCTCATGCAGAAATTCTGCTTATGAGGTAGGAAAATGTTCTTTTGTGACACTTGTGGATAACTGCAGGAAATTTCCCTGATACCCTTTTGAGGCTGTTGTATGTTTTTAGCTCACTTTTGCGGAGTACTCATATGCTTGTTTGGGTATCTAAATCAAGTCTCTGTGGTGTTACTGTCTCTTTAAAATGGAATAAGCAGGTACACTGATGCAAAAAACAGCTCAGCAAAGCAGGAGCTAGGAGTCTCTGTGTAGCTACATTAGGCAGCAAAGTGGGAGACCCATGCTTGGATTTGAATTCGGTCTTCCACTCCTCCTGTCTGTAAATGGCTTAATATTGCAAAGGAATGTGCTCAACCACTAGGGGTAAGGTGCAGGCCCTGTGACTTTAAACAAAGGAGACGTGCCTTATCCTCCATTGTGACTGCTACAAGGGAGGAGAGATTGGGAAATAAAAAAGAAACTGCCCAAGTGTGAGAGAGCAGGGAAACACCACTCCCTTCCATCTGAGGCAGTGTGACTGGAAAGTCCTGCTCTGGAGAACAGGTGAGCTTACCCTGGGAAATAAGGGGGAGGGAGAGCAGAGAGACAATGTTTTATATAAGGCACTCTGACTCCATTTGGGTGTTTACTAATCCTGCCTTGCTTAATAATGTCAGTACATGAATGTACTAACATTAATGTCCAACTAAGCTTTGAAGTTAGAGCCATAAAGCAGAGTTCACGACATTGCGGCTCTTTGGCTGGAGATCATTGTCTGCAAGGCCAGCTACTTGGATCTGTTACGGGTTGAAGCCCTTTGACAAAAAGGAAAATCTATGAACACCGTTTTTAGTAACTGAAAATGTACAAATTTATGGAGAGTTTTATATGGGGAAAACAAGAAAAACTGTGGATACCCAAAGGCAGCAGAGTCCATTATTTTTTGGCACCTACAATTTTCTTTTTCTTGGCCCAATTAGCATTTGAGATTAAACTCTTAGGAATGGTTCCTGCCTCAGAAACATTCATAGATAAGTGTATGTGCATTTTATACAGTATGGACCATGATTTTTTCAGTAAGGAGATCCCAGGCAGTAGAACAAGGAATCTCTCCGCCTCCTGTCAGTGTGTAAACATAATGGCTGTCCCTACATGTCTTTTTCGCAAGCTTTCTGCCCTCTATACTACCACCAGTGCAGCTTCACCAGCAATGCTGAGAGTGTGAGCGTGGGGCACAGGGTTTTACCACTGTGTCATCTCGCTCTACTTGCTGCTGGTTTAGATGAGGAGGTTTATCAGACTCTGTGTTAGTGCTTCCACCATTCCACCAGGATGGCATTAACAGTGGGGAAATGGAGGGCGTTCTTAAGAAAAATGCCAGTGTAGACAAGCCGAAAGGTGCTTACTGTGGAAGGAGTTGGTCTAGTGTTCACCCTCTTGTTTGGCTTTGCCATGCCCTGCTCACCCCATCCCAGCCCATCTGCTCACTATCCTCCTACTCTGTAACTATCTGAACTACTTACTGCTGTGGGCGGTGCATCCCACTCCCTGAGCATTGTACTTGTGGGAGTGCACGTGAGAGAAGGAGGGAGGAGCAAGTACATGTGTTTCTAATGTAAGGGCAAGAACATTTTGGGGGAGTGGGATGGATGTTTGGCTGGGAAGCTGCACTCATCCTTATCTTCTGAGATAAAGGTGAACCAAGCTGGAGTAGGCATGTGAGGTGTGTAGGGCCCAGTGTGGCCTGGGGCAGGGAGGAATGGCTGCCAAGAGCTCCAATGCATTTGGAGTGACGCAGATGGGGGGGAGAGAGATTTTCCCAGTGTTTGACAGGAATGTGTGCGCCTAATTTGTAGGGAAAACTGCTTCCAGAGAAATATAATTTTGTATTTATTCCTATGGAGACAGTAGAATATATGAATCCGCAATAACTTTGATGCTGCAGTCCTTTCTGCTTTCATGTGTTCCTCCGAGTGTGGGCAGTACCACCGATTCAGAGACTCTTTTAGAGACTAGCTGAGAGATGTCAGCCCTAAAGCCTGGTCATTTCAGGCAGGAAAAGCATCCAGAGTGGGGTGGGGATTAGGGGCAACTACCTGTAAAATCCCTAGCACCCAGGCAAGGCTGGAACAGCTGAGTAGGTGAGAGCACAGCTTGATATTTCTTTAAAGCTGTCCATGGCTGACAGAGCATCCACCCACAACACTGGTAAACAGCACATGGCAAACAGCAAGCACTGCCTTGCACTTCTTCCCACGTGTGCAGCAGGACCAACACTGGGAGCAGCAACTGACAGTGATGGCCAACATCTCTGCTGCTGACCCAAGCCAATGAATCGCAATTCTGTCCAGCTTGTAAAGCAATGAGTTTAGGACCCAGCCAGTGTGTTTGGTCAGTCACTTCCTGACTTCGTGCATTCTCCCATGCTGCTAATGAGTTCCCTATGCAGTAATCTGCTTCCAAGCCTCTCTCAGCTGCCAGAGGAAAACCTTTATTCAACAAAAATCCCCAAACCTGTAAATGTATTCATGGTATAGCCCTTGACTTTGGGAGCTGAGGGATTCCCCAGTAGAAAACACCATAGTGCTAAAAGCTGCAGGCTCTCAATCAATGCCATTGGAGAGCAGCGTGTGTGATCTTACAGAGCCTGTGCAGCCACAGAAAAAACAACTTCCATTAGAAATCTTGCCCTGGGGGTGGGGGAAGTGAGTACGCTCCCCACAGTCCCCTGCAATTTCTCCTCTTGGGATCCTGCTGTAAATTGAACCCTGCACATGTCCGGTTTTGAAACTGGAACTAGTCACCCTCTGGCTGTGTTTTCTAAATCCACCCAAGGTATGAGAGTGAGTGAGTGAATGAATAGAACATAGCTTCAGAGCCTTTCAGTGCCCCAAGACTCCCAGCAAGGTGCATGGCAAAGCTGTTTTGTACCGCCTGCAGCAGCAGTTCTGAGTTAGTTGAATGGCCTGGGTCTGGGTATGCATAGGCCCTTTGAAGCTAACTTGCAAGGGATTGATGAAGAGTATTCCGCAGGGCTTTTCCATCTCTGACTTTGAAGGGACATCATCTCTGAGGCTCCTCCTCACAAAGTGGAGCCTGTTTAGAGTGTACTGGGGCCCAAGTATGTTCCTTAAAGGTGTCTTATAAAATAAAAAGAAAAAACTGGTTTATATGTCTTCCTGCAGCCTCACAATGGATAAAGAAGCCGTTAAGTTATTTTTTAATGTTTTTGAGAGCTGGTAGTGCGAAGGTTTATAGTTGTGGTTTGGCATGCTAAGGAATATGGGCATGCTAAGTCTGCGTTTCCCTGGATTTACTGGACTCACTGAAGAGCACATTGGGGGACTCAAAGGGATGTATTTGTAGCATTTTCAGCCCTTAATTGAGGGTATAGCAGTTTAGAATCTGTAGCAGACTTTTTTTTTCCTGAGTGCTCTCTCAGACATTTGACTTAAAGGTGACCTCAATGTAGATATATTTTTAAGTTGGACTTGTATCCTTTTCACTTCTTTATGATATCTACAGAGAGACAGAATGTTTTATTTTTTAAAAAGCGTTTTTCTCCTTTTTTTATTTTATCTTAAAAATATCAGGGTTGTCAAGTATAGTCTTCCCTGGTTTTGCTGGAGGAACTCCTTGGGAGGAGGGGCACCAGTGTGAATTGGGAGCTCTCTCACTTTAACTGAAAGGCCAGAGAGGGTTAGATCTTTAACAGAAACTTCCTTTCTCTGTAATGTGTGTTAGCCATTAGCATTAAATAGATGTTAACAAAATCAAACAAAATATTACAAAGTCCCTTTCTTTCACAGCTGCCTGACTTCTTCTCCCATGGCTCTTGCAATGTCATTTCATTAGTTCTCTAGGAATGCTGGAGTTTTCAGGGCAGAACAAGATCGGAATTTCAAACACGAAGGGTTCATTTTCTATTCTTTTTGTTTGTTTGTTTTTTGGGCAACAACCCAGCAACTCTGACACCTTGCTGTGGAAGGACAGCTTGTACCTACTTTATCAATATTCAAGTGGTACTCAAAGGATTGGAGCTCCTTTAGGATTGGAGCTTCTATAGTATAAATATACTATTATAGCTCTGAATACTCTTCTTCATATAAATGTCTCATCCCTTTTTGAACACTGCTGAACTCATATGGCAATGAGTTCCACTGACTGACTGAGCATAGCATCAAAAAGTATTTTCTATAATCAGTTTTGAATTTGATACCTTTCTGTTTCAATGAGTGTGTCTCCTTGTTCTTGTGTTATTGGACAAAGTGAATGGAAATTCCTGATCTACCTTCTTTGTACTGTTGATTATTTCAGAATGTTATCAAGTCTCTTCTTACTCCTCTCCTCTTTAAGGCTTTCTCTACATTGGACTTTTGTTGGTAAAACTTTTGTCATTCAGGGGTGTGAAAAACACTCCCCACCCCCTGAACAATAAAAGTTTTACCAATGAAAAGCGTCAGCGTGAACAGTGCTTTGTCAGTGGGAGAGCTCTCCTGTTGACAAAGCTACCATTGCTCATTGGGGGTGGAAGTTTTTTGTCAGCAGGAGAGCTCTTTCCTGCTGATAAACGGCAGCTACACTGTGTATCTTTTAGCAGCATAGCTGTAGTGGCATTGCTGTGTTGCTAAAAGGTGCGTAGTGTAGACATAACCTTAGGTAAACAGTTAGGGTTGCCAACTTTCTAATAGCACAAAACCAAACACTCCTGCTCCGTCCCCTACCCTGCCCCTTCTCTGAGGCCACTCACTCCGTCCTCCAACCTCACTCACTTTCACCAGGCTGAAGCTGGAGGTTGGGGTGTAGGAGGCAGGTAATGACTACGCCTGGGGGTACAGGCTCTGGGTGGGGCTGAGGATGAGGGATTTTGGGTGCAGGAGAGGCCTCTGGGCTGGGGCAGGGTGTTGGAGTGTTAAGGGGGTGTGGGGTGCAGGAGGGGACTTGGGGCAGGGGATTGGGGTGCCTATGTTATGAAGCAGTTGCCTTGCACAAGTATTTATGGATGGCAGAATGGAACTTTTTCTGGCATGGACTTGTAGAGCCTCTGAAATTGAATGGCAGAGTTGTTTCCTGGTAAATTGGAATCTACGTTTCCATTTTTACTAGTAACCTTTTCTGTCAAATTAAGCAATGATGCTGGGCACTTGGATTCCCTGATGCTTCCAGCAATGAAGAGGATGTGTAATAGTGCCTGTAATTATAAGATCAGGTGTTTGATGCAACATATGAATGCGCTCATCTCACAATGTTAAGGTGCCAATGTGCCTTGTTTTGTCAGTATCTATTTATCAGCAAAGACTTTAGTTCCCTCTTCATGTTGCCTGCTTTACAAAGCATTGACTTTTGTGTGCTTTGCAACCTGCACCTGTGAACTTCTGCTGGGGATTGATGAAAGGTCAGGGCAGTCAAGCCAGAGTAACTTTTATTTTTACTCAAATGAGGGATGGGGAAAGAGTTGCCTGGTTTGAGAGAGAATTTCATTGTGATGGATTAACTTTCCCTTGAATGATTGTTTTATGGTACAGCCGAATGAGAGATTGTAAATTGGCTGACAGCAGTGAACCCAACCAGTGTGATTAAAACCAGCTGTGTGGGAAGGGAGTTGGGAGGGGAAGTAGCCTCCATCTTCAGCTTTCCTCATTTGTGCTTCATTCTGACTGACTAAGCTCACTCTGCTTGTAGTCAGGTGTAATGTGCCCAGAAGTCCCTCCCATACACTATAGTGCCATAAAGCTCCATCAGCAAAAGACAAAGTGAAGTTCATGAGCAGTTTTCCAGGCCCCCCTGGTTATAATGTCCCAGACATGCGCTGCCATGCAGTGATGAGAGAGGATTCTGTGGACCTTTGAAAATATATTACTGGATTGAATTTTTCCATTCTCATACTTTGCTCTACTATGATCAAAACCATGTGAATATTTCCTTTGGTGCTTCATCAGTGAGCATCTCACATTAAAATGGAAAAGGAAAATACCTGTCTGCAGACATTCTAAGCCACATCAGTGCAGTTATTTGCTTTAATTACATATTGCACACAACCCCTAGCTTCTGGAAGTCTACTGTGCACTTCTTCCCTCAAGTCATCTTTGCTGTGTGTATTTATCGGACTGGCTGTCCTCCCAAGGAAGATGAGGCTCCTCATCCAGAATTTCTAGTGATCTGCATGAAAGTGCTCCTCTTGAGATCTGTTTTGACTCCATGTTCAATACATGTGCTGTCCTGCTCCTGCAGCAAGTATTAAAAAACAGAGACAGTCTTTGTGTTTCCTTGTAGCTTAGTTTCTTAAATATTATTGTGCATCTTTCTAGAGTTGTCAGAAACACTTGCCAGGAGCACAGCTCAAGGCACTGTTGTAACCCCAGCAAACATAGTTCACCAACCTGGTCTAGTTAAAGGTAGGCAAGGCATTCTTAGCTCCTTCCTCAGACTGTCTGGGCTTCTGCCTTAAACAGCTGGATAGGTTTGCTGCAAGTTGTTGCACAACTGCTGTTTGTGATGGGTGAGTGACCTATTCTCTAAGTATCCCTTAGCTACCTCACAGAGGGCTGTGTAATTTTTTTATGAAGCACTTTGAGTTTCTTGGATGGAAAGAGCTATCGAAGTGCAAAATATGATGATGATGTACTTACATGTACTGCCTCAGAAGACCATGTTCTTCCATTCCTGTTCCTTGTCTGTTCTTATTTCTTTTTGGCCTACTTTTTTTGGCTTTATTACGTTGTTTACTCTTTCACCTTTGTTTAATCTGTGATTAGTTTTTTATTACTGAGCAGAGGCCAACTTTCCTGCTACAAAGGGAATAATTTAAATTGTTGTCAACATGAATTTTGAGTACTAGGAAAGCTTTGTCTAGAGCAGGGGTGGGCAAACTATGGCCCATGGGCCGGATCCGGTCTGTGAGCTGTTTTAAGCCAGCCTGCGAGCTGCACCATGCAGCTCAGTCCCACTGTGGTGTTCCGGCCGGGGCGCTGGGTCAGGGGCCGGACCACGCTGCTCGGACCCGCTCTGGCTGCGTCAGGGGCTGGACTACATGGCTCAGCCCCACTTTGGGGCACTGGATTGGGGGCCACACCATGCAGCTCAGCCCTGCTCTGGCAGGGGCTCTGGGTTGGGGGCCGCACCACGCAGCTTGGCCATGCTCCAGCTGGGTCAGGGGCCGGACCACACCGCTGGCCTCGCTCCGGCACTCTGGCTAGGGCTCTGGGTCGGGGGCCAGACCATGGTGCTCCGTCCTGCTCCGGCACTCTGGCTGGCATGCTGGGTCGGGGGCCAGACCACGCTGCTCGGCCCCGCTCCAGTGCTCTGGCTGGCATGTTGGGTGAGGGGCCAGACCATTGGCTCAGCCTCGCTCTGGCCAGGTGCAGGGTCAGAGTCACACCACGTGGCTTGGTTCCACTCAGGCCGGCGCACTGGGTCGGGGGCCGCACCACGCTTGAGGTAAGAGCTGCTCGGAGCCTGCACCCCTGAGCCTTTCCCATGTCCCAACCCCCTGCTCTAGCCCTGATCCCCCTCCTGCTCTCCAAATCCCTTGATCCTCTCCCCAGCCCCACCCAAACCCCAATTTTATGAGCCTTCATGGCTACCATACAATTTCTATTCCCCAATGTGGCCATCGGGCCAAAAAGTTTGCCCACTCCTGGTCTAGAGGCTCAAATGGCTGAGGCAAGGGGCTAGGGTATCCCTTGCCCCCATTTTACTGGTGCTTCTGCCTGTCTGCTGTGGGGAAAAGCTGTTCAGTGGGTTTGGATTAGATGCAAAAACGATATTGAGAGAGTAAAATTCTGCGTTTCCTTGGAACAGGAAATGATATGCATAGGCTCAGACTCAGTTTGGAGTGAGAAAATGACCCTTTACCTTATAACTGCCTGATACTATGTTCATCATCCCCTTGGCTTCTCTGAGGAGCTTCAGGAAAGCCAACCAAGGTGCTTCTGCCTGCTTAGATATAACCTTTCCCCAACCCACTGTCTGGAACTGCAGTGCTAAACACATTCATTTATTCAGCAGTTGTGCATGTGTGTGTGTATTTTTGTGTTCCCTGAAACTTCCCATCTAGAAGTTGCTGTGCTTTTAGGATATGATCACTGCACTAATGAATTCATCAATCACAATAATCTGATTAAATTGATGGGGGAGAAGGAGAGTGAGCCAGTAGATGATATAAATAGATTATTTTAAGATATAAGAGATACCCAATTAGCTACTGACTCACTCAGCATTTAAATGGAAGTGTTGCACGAGAGATTTACTGGTAACCAACACAATAAATTACACTCTATGGTTTCATGGCTGAGAGTGCGACATGCAGGCTGTTAGTGGGACCCATAAATAAAACAGAGTGGTGAGTTACTGTAGGGAAGAGACACCAGTTCTGTATTGCCCTGTTTTTATAGGCATGTGTGAAATGGGTAGGATGTTTACAAAAGGAATGGGGGTGAGGGAGACCAACATGGATGTGAAGTCTTGTATCAGACCCTGTGGCAGCACCCGGGGAGAAGGGTGGAGAGCACACAAGACTATAATTGGAAAGAGTGTAGAATTGTTTGCCCCTGAGGTTTTGAAGGTCAATCCTCCAGAGGACAGAGATAATAGAAAGGAAGCTTTCTGTCCGGAAAGCATATGTTTTTGTGGAGATTACACTCTGTATAGATTAGGACTTTTGGGAGTGAGGGAATGGAAAGATGTGGCTGGAATACAGGACCATCTGCCAGTAGCTTGGCATAGTCATTCCATTAATGCGAAGCTTTTTAATGTGGGTCCAGCTGAGGTAGACCAGGGAGAGAGCAATAAAGGCAGACAACTCTTACCCAGTATCCTTTAGGGAGGGGAAAGGTTTGTTTATATGCTCTGTTCTGGTAACTTGTGAGATGTGGCTTTTTTAGCAGAAGCTTTGGTTGGAAGCTTTTAGTCTTGTCCTTGCTGAATTCAGGGATGTAGAGTGGGGTTTGCTGCAGGGAGGAGAAGTTTATATAACGGGTTTTGAGCAGAGCACTTGAACTGGGGAGGAGGAGCTGGGGGAAGGAAACTTGCCAGATGGTATGTATGTGTGTCTTTCGTTATTGCCTTTCCCTGTGGGACACTTCTGAACGTCAAGATGCCCTGTATTTTCTATTCTGCCTTTGCTGTGGTAGTAGAGGGTTCAAGAAGAGGCCAGAACTTTCAGATAACAAACCAGGGGGCCCTGTTGGGGGCGGGGATGTGGATAGGGGTCAGGGGAGCAGTTAAGGGACTGGGAGCAGTGGGGG
>NC_133784.1:14369315-14449434 GCF_003597395.2 Chelonoidis abingdonii
TCCCAGCCTAAGTATACAAGTACAAATTAAAATCCTTTCAGCAAAATACAAATTTGAACTCCTTCCAGCCAAATGCACATTTGCTAATAAAGAAAACAAACATAAACCTAACTCTCCTGATCTACTTAGTACTCACTATTCTGAACTTATAAGAGCCTGTATTGGAGAGATTGGAGAGAAACCTGGTTGCACGTCTGGTCACTCTCAGAACCCAGAGAGAAGAACAACCAAAAACTAACAGCACACACCAAACTTCCCTCCCTCAAGATTTGAAAGTATCCTGTCCCCAATTGGTCTTCTGGTCAGGTGACAGCCAAGCTCACTGATCTCGTTAACCCTTTACAGTCAAAAGAGATATAAAGTACTTCTGTTCTATTAACTCCTACTATCTGTTTATGACACAGAGAGAGAACATTTTTATTGTATTGCTATTTTTAAGTCTGTGTTGATTTAGTCTGTATCTCTTATATATTTATTCAAACACAAGAAACAGGTGCTTTCAAGAAATATGAATAAATAGAAGAATGTAGTTGGAAAGTGAACTTTTTTACTCAGTCAATCAATCCCCTTGGGCCTTAAATGAAGGGAGCTAGGCTGTTCATTGACTTTCCAAATTCTCTTTTAATTATGAGTTCCAAAGAGGTGTAAGAGAATGTACAGAGTCATCTGAAATCTGATTTATTGCAGAAATGAGAGTGGCTTGTGTCTGGACCAAGAGAAATAATGATCTACTTTTAAAACTTGTATACTAAGCTAAGCTTGCTTTGCCACTCATGTGTAATGCAGTGTGAAACTCATGCCAATAAAATTGTTATAACAAAGCACACCATTAAGTTTATTCTCACAGCGAGCACACCATTAGGTTTTTACGCATACATGTGCATATACGTACACAGTACGTTCAGGGCCTGATCCACTGCCTGTTGAATTCAGCAGAAAGAGTTCCATTGACTTTAGTGGGCATTGGCTTGGGTCCTCATTTGGCTGCAACTATGGAAAATGTTAGTGTTTTGCATCATTCTGGATACAAATTCATTTCTTTGCAGTATTTATTTCACCTACCTTAAAATGGGAACTGTAAATTTTTGACAAAGTGGCCAAAACGTTGTTATATTGTTCACTGAAATGCTATTTTTACAATTTTCTACAGTAATGATACTCACCCAGTGTTTTCTAAACTGACAGCTCATGTTTTTTCTCCAGTAGTGGAAACCTATCGGTGTCCCACAAGAGCACACTACGTCAAGGCTTTGGCCCATTCTACAAAGAAAGAAAAAGAGTTTGCACTTAGTGCAGCCATTAGGGAACCTCCAGCTGGCTAGATGCCTCTCTTAAAAACACAAGTGTGGTCTTCCCCAGGAAATGAGGCTCAAATAGGACTGTGTATGTAGTTGATCTCTTGGGAAGAGAAAGAGAGAGAGCGCCCATCAGTAATGTTTAAATTAAGCTGGAATATCAGCTGTCTGCTTGTAAGGCAGTGGAATTTGATCACTTGATTGACCTAGTGTGAGAGGACAGAATGAAATGGAGAAAAGGAAGCAGGAAGGTAACAGAGAGTTTCTACCTTGGGGGCTGAGGAGATGATGAAAAAGAAAGCAGAGAGTTTCCTTAGGTGCATTACAGCACAAAAAATCCGTAGTCAGTTGTAAAATTCTGTGGACTGCTTTCTTCTTCCAGTAGCACTGCACAGAACTGAGTGCCTGCATTAGGAATGTTATATGGAGCTAGTGTTGTAGTGCCTTATGTCAGTGATTCTCAAACAATGGACAACAGAGATACTTCAGTCACAGTTGTGAAGCATCTGTCAATCTTCAGTCATTGAGTGCAATCAAACACTTGTGGCTGGCCCGTGTCAGCTGACTTGGGCTTGGGTGGCTAAAGTGCTTGGGCTGGAGCAGGGGAGGGTGAACTGGAGCAGGGGAGGGTAAACTACAGCCCGTGGGCTAAATCCGGCCCATCAGGTCTTTCAGTCCAGCCTGTGGGATTACCAGCCTGTGTGGTGCAGCGGGGCTAAGTCAGGCTCCCTGTGCCGTTCCCGGAAGCAGCCAGCACCACGTCCCTGTGGCCCCTGGCAGTGGGGTGTGTGTGTGTGAGGGCTCTGCAGTAGACATGCTGGCTACTTCTGGGAGCAGCATGGGGCCAGGACAGGCAGGGAGCCTGCCTTAGTCCTGCTGCATGCTGCTGCTGGGCCCCAGCCTGCACCCCGAACCCTTCCTGCACCCCAACTGCCTGCCCTGAGCCCTATAACCCCCTGCCTCGATCCCCCTGCCGCCACCCCAACCCCTTACCCTGAGCCCCTTCCTGCATACCACAGCCCACACTCGCTCCCGCACCCCAACCCCTTGCCCCAGCCCTACATTCTTAGCCCTGCATACAATTTCCCCCCCAGATGTGGCCCTCGGGCCAAATCATTTGCCCATCCCTGGACTGGAGCCTTGGCTCTGGGACTCTTCCCCCTTGTGGGGTCTCAGAGCCTGGGCTGTAGCCCAAGCCTGAATGTCTACACTGCAATTGTATAGCCCTGCCGCCTGAGCACTGTGAGCCCAAGTCAGGTGACATGGGCCAACCATGGGTGTTTTATTGCAGCATAGACATACCCTGAGGGTTTCCAAGTCTGGAGGCTTTTTTTTTTTTTACCAGCTAACCTCAAAATCCCTCTGCACTTCCATGCACCTTGCGTGAACATTTTTGAGGTGCTACTTTCCTGTAAATTCACCCACAATCAAATTGTCAGAGTCCAAAGCCCACAAAGAGAAAATAAACAGCACAGATCTAAAATGTGGGGTGCAGCCAAACACCTGCACCAAAGGCATTAAAGGAAATTTAGGTTCATATTGTCTTCTTAAGACTATCCTGGTTATTTTTTCATATACCCAAGCTTTGTAGGTGCCTCATGGAAGGTGTGAAAAGAGGAACAGCTGGTTGGGTGGTGGGATGGTCCACTCAAGGATCTCTGTCCCAAGAAGTAATCCATAATATGAATAAGTTTGGGGAACCAAGCCGCTAAAGTAATGAATCTCATTTGAATGGAGTTGGGTGCCAAGGTCCTCTATATCAGCACAGGTAGAAGTCAAAAAGGATAGGGAGGCAGAGGTTTAACAGGCGACTTGGATGGTTTTCCAAGAATTTTTAGAGGAAACCAGAACCTTCCTTGGATTGACCAGTTTGATGTTTCCAGTAGGTTGCACAAGCAGCTTTGGCAGTGATGCTGGCATCTCTGTCGCCAAGCATGGGATAGCTAGGAGCCTCCAGGGGAAGATGGAACAGACTGTTTAGCTCTTGTGGACTCTTCGCCATCTGATTGTGCAGCAGCAGCACCTGTGGCATTCCACGCCAGGGGCTGAGCAGTGGAGGCATTTCAGGAAGCAGCTGTAGAGAGGATCAGAGCTTTATAAAGCTGAGTGGAGAGAGAAAGATCAAGTCAAGCCTGAAAGCATCAGCCTGGGTGAAAACCCAAGGATCTGTGCTTGGTTTACAGGGACTGAGGGTTGTCACAGCATGGGAAAGACAAATTGAATAAGGAGGTTTAATTCCCCCCAAGCAGGAACTATTTCAGATTAATCTGTTTCTTATACTGCTTCCATTTCCTTCCTCTCCTTTATTCAGAGGTGCACCGTGCCTAACTGACTGCTGGTGTGGAAGCAGCAAGCCCACTACCCATGTTCATATATGGAGTTTCTGTCCATTCACCCAACAGTTTGGGCCCCAGGTTTCAAATATATTGAGTTCCAAACCAAGGGTCCATTTAACCCTGGCTTTCTGCAAGTGGGGCAAGTGCTAAATGTTGGGAGGTTGTTGTTTTTTGGAAGTAGTTTCTCTTCTTGTAAAACATTTTATCCCTTTAGCTTGTTACGCTGTTGCCTTTGGAATTTTTACTATGAAGTTGATACTTGTGTACAAGGACACAGTCCTGTGAGATTTGGTAACCTTTTGGGCACTCATTGGTGCTCCCTGCACCTGGATCTCTGATTTAGACAGTGAAGTTCAGACTTCAGTGTGTAGCGATGATGACTCACACTGTTTAAACACTTACAGTTAAATTGAATCCTGGCATAAGTGAGCACAACTCCACTGACTTCAGTGTAGAGGGTGCCCCTTTACATCTAGGCTGACCTTGTTTCTGTGATGTGGTGTTTTGTACCTTGCTTTTTTGGGGGGTACATGGTACTGTCCTTTCTGTATGAGATAGCCTTTTGTGGGAACGAACGTCATGCTCCTTTACTAGAGAGTCCTTTGTAAAAAATTATAGCTCAAGTGTCTCCAATTCATGTTGTAGACTTCTCTGCGGGTTAAGTGAGGAACTGTCTGTATGATTTAGGTCTGTCTTCCCATCCCCTTAGACACTGTCAACTCTGGAATCTCCTGTGGAAGGCAGAGTGTGCTTCACTTTCTAATAAAGGATACAGATAAAAGGGTGCATGAGGGGCTTAATTAGGCAATACAGTCATGATCAAATAGTGATAATGATAAATAAAAAATGCTAAGAGGGCATCATGTGGAATTAAAGCCTCTGACCTAATCAGCTACCTTTAAAGAAGGGGCAGATTGAGAGAGAGAGAGAAATGAACAAGCTTCCAGTTCTTGAAATTCCTGGTGAGAGCCTTCTGTTTCACTGCATGTAGCTTGGTATGTGTGCCAGTTTTAGTGCAAGGCTTCCACACACACAACTGTAGTGGGATTAAATTCATGTCTGTGGGAGATCAACTCATAGGGCAGTTTCCAGCTGGGCTCTCTGAAAATGAATCTTCTGCAATAAATATAGGAGAACCAATATGTGTTAAAAACACGCCTGTTTTCCTAGTGTAGACATAACCTCAGTAATTGTCCTAGGAATGATGAAACAGCATATCGTCAAGATGGACGTCTTTGGTTTCTCCGATTTGTGCCAAAGCCAGGACATTAGGCTATGTCTGCAGTGCAGTGGGAGCCCACGTTTAGTGGTACTCAAGTGAGTGGACCCTGTGTTTGATAACGCAGGGCTTGAGCATGTATACAGACTGCCAGTCCTAGGTTAAGAATATTTTAACCAGAGCTCAAAATCAGGGCTCCAGAATCCACTCTGCAGTATGCAGATCCAAGTCCAACCAATTGTATCCCAGCCTTCCTAGTTCCCTCTCAAAATGTGGCTGCTCTAGCCTTTTGTTCATGGTACACTGGGAAGACTTGACTGTCCACACCACAGGTAACGGGAAGTTTGAATAACCTGCCAACACATCTTGCTGAACCATCATTTTGATCTGTGTAGCATCAGCAACTGCAGCCAGCTGAATGAATTTGTCACCATTTCAAGAACTCCACTTGCTTGGGCTGTGGCTCCTGTTTCAGAACACAGGCAGAGCTTTTAGAAGATGCTGGTGGCACTTCAATCATGTTTCTGACCCACCAAAGGCACCTAACAGAGCTAATATTGGAGCAGGAGGAGAAGGATGCAGTCATGGCCGACTCAAATTGACTGATACTGCTTATGACACTTGGTATAGACACTGGTTCCCCCTACGTAGATGGTCGCTGCTGGAGAAGGACCACAGGCACAGACTGGTGGGTTCACAGCATCATGTTGGGATGACTAGCAGTGGGTCTAGAACATTCATATGAAGAAAGCTACGTTTCTGGAGCTTCCTGAGCAGCTTACCCCAATGCTCTAGCATGAAGACACATGCCTGAGGGTGGCAAGGGTGGTCTGGAAGTGGGTGGCTCTAACTGTTTGGTAGCTGGCTACCCCAGAGTGTTACAGGTTTGTTGCCATCCAGTTTGGTGTTGGAAAGCCAACCGTGGGTAAAGGCAATCAGGCATATGGCTTTCCCCAAGGTGGTGAGCATTAAAAATATTTCATAGAATATTAGGGTTGGAAGAGACCTCAAGAGGTAATTTCTGAGGCAATGGCTGGCTGAGAGAGAATGACATTTCTGAACTGTGCTGGGGCCATTGGATGGGATTTGTGCCATAGTTTGCCCTCTTCAAGGAGCACATGAATACACAAACTGCAAAGAGTATTACTCCATTGGTATGCAGACCCTCGTTGACCATAGAGAGCAATTTATGAATATCAAATGTTGGCTGCACTGGAAAAGTTCAAGATGCCAGGATTCTCCACCCTTTGGGAATCTACATTCATGACCAGGGTATTCACACCGCATGACATCTAAAATGGAGTTACTGTCCTGATTGTTATTCTGGGAGTCCCCGCTTAAACTGTTTTGCCTTGGCTTATGAAACCATATCCTGATTTCAGAGGCCTTGGCAAAAAGCAGTTTAATTACACTCTCAGCAGGTGGAGAAGGGTGGTTGAATGTTTGTTTGGCCGATTGAAATTCCACTGGTGATGTTTACAGACCCGTTTACATTCCAGTGTCATCAATGCTGTCCTTATCGCTGTTGCTTGCTGTGTTCCTCGCACTCTTTGTGAACCACTCCCCCCTGAATGGTGAAGAGGTGAGCCACTTCCCCCTGAATGGACCTATGACAGCAGGGGCTGCTGAATTTGTACACTCCACCAGTGTACCTACCTACCACAGCTGGAGGTATCTGCTCTCGGGCAGCAGAAATCAGGGATGGTTTGTGCTCCCACATTATGGACTTGCATGGGCCAGTGGAAGAGGGAGGAATGTACCTTTCTGATTGTGCTTGTGGGGGAGGCTGGGTTGATTGCCATGCATTGTACTTTTGAATGACATGACCATTTAAGAAATGGGGTGGGGGGGGGACAGTATGGATTGATGTAAATAACTGTGGTTGATGTTTATAGCTGTATTAAAACATGGGTTTTGCACACAGCCTCCCAGTTGTCCATGATAATGTGTTTTTATGGACTGTGGTTAGAAGTATCCGTAGAGGAGGGGTTCAGCACTGAGGACTGCATGGGGCAATTTGCCCTGACCAGCTGCTTATAGGGCTCGATTGTATGGGACTTCCAGCCATGGGGTTGTCTAAGCTGTTCCTGGAATTCAGGCTAGGTAACGCGGTGAGGACGTAGGCTGTGGTGTGGACGCAGCAGGAACCTACACTATTGCAGCCGCTGGAGATAGCAGCCATTCAAACAGTTCTGTTTGTTGCACTTGATCTTCTTCCCTGAGCTGCCGTTCCTTTTCCTGGGACTGTGAAGTGAATGCCTGCTCCCGTGCCATTGCCCTGTCCTCAAGCTGTGAATGCAGTCTGAGCCTTTCTGCTCACCTCTCAACATCTTTCCTCTTGGTGCAAGTCCCGGTGTCTTTGGTACTGGACCTGCTGGTTCACCCTGTCCAGAAGCTCAATCGTAAGTTCGTCATGGAAAGACTTCCTCTTGAAATGGTCCACGAAGGTACAGTGAACCAGGCTTCTGCAGTTTAGGCAAGCTATGCGGTACTGCAGCCTGTAGAGGTCAAGGGACCTGGAATAGGATGAGACACAGGGGGTTATTGTCTTGAATAGCTCAGTGCAGGAGCACAGAAAAAAATCTTCATGGAATTTCAAGGACAGAAAATAATTACATTTTTGAAACTGAGATTCAGTTTATTGGCAGAGATTTGCTTCAGACCACAGAAGCTCCTTGGACACAGCCAGGTTTATCACAGTGAAAGAAGTGCTGAGAGAATGATATGTTAAAAATCACAACTTTAAAAAAAATTCAATAAAATGGAGTTTATGGGAATTCGGAGCCTTCTCTGTCATTTCCGGCATTGCACATTGTGGAGAGCATAACAGTTCTTGGGATGCTCAGTTGGAATAACATCTCTCTCTGCCATGTGGGCAGAAGGAAACCAGGCGTGTATGCCACCAAAGTATTCAAATGTGTGGTGACCCAACAAAACGTCTGCAAGTGGAGTGGGCTGGTGAGGTGGCCCTGAAATATATGCCCTTCCACAAAATATGACTACCTGTCAAGTTCCTGCTACAGGAAATGTTTGTAGCTGTCACCACCCAGGATTGGGTCAGAATTCATGGGGGACTCAACAGGATGCTGCGTGAGCATTCACATGACTTAGCACCTCCCCCACAGTTTCCAACGGTCTTTTGAGACTGCATGCAAACACACACAATTCCACCGCCATCCCCCTTCTCCTCCTGACAAATTTCTTGACTTAATTCAAATCCCCAATCATATTTGGGACTAATGATTTCATCACCTATGGCATGCATGGACTACATTTCGCAGAAATGGGACTAACCCTGCCCCACCCATACGGAATTGTCTTTTTAGGTGGCTCATTACACTGTTGGATTGGTACAGGGAAGGTAATATAAGGTTCTCATTTTAACAATGTGGAACATACTAGCACAAATATGCTCTTTCCCAGTACAAATTCTTTTTAAATGCTTGTTTTATTTTTGTGTTTTTCGGTCTCCATTTTGAATTCCATGTGATGGGGAGGATCCAGGGGGATGTCAAGGCACTCGCATGCAATCTGCCATTAGCCAATACATGCTGCCAGGGATTATAATATCTGTTCCATTCGTTCTTAAAGTTCTAAAAGTCCATCCCATTTGTATATTAATAAACCCAAAAATGGAGCCAGAAACACACCAGGCTCTGCGGCAGCTTCTTCCTCTTCTGTTTCTACTGCTGATTCTGCAGCCAGCAGTTCTAGAGGGCATCAAAAAGGTCAGGGTATCACCCCAGGAAAAGCTACAGCTGCTTCTGTAGCAGAGCTCTTCTGGGACTGGTTTCATCAGCAGAATCACTTAATTTGCCTCATATACCACCTGCTGCTGGCTTCCATCGATTCCCAGGCTGACTTCTGGGGTCAGCAGGGCACCATCCCAGCTGGCCTGGTCATTGTACACCGCTGGTGGCTCAGTACTCAGCACAGTCTCCAGTACTCCGTCAAACACATTATAAAATGGGAATGACGTCATGAGCTGTCAGACATGTGGTTCTGGTTCTCAGTCTTGAGCCATTTAATCCATTCTCTGTACTGCTAAATTTCCAACACCACCAGCCTCTTCTCTTTGCTGGTATGCCTGGTACTCGTACCAAAATCAATTGTTTTGCTTCCCCACACTTGAGGCCCTAGGACCCTGTGTCCAAGCCTGAGTCCAAGAGATTTGTGTGTAGATAGAAGGGGATTTAGGCTTGAGCTTGAATCTGAGTCCAGTCTCACCTTGCAGTCCATCAGTAGCATGCTGTGTTAATTAGGATGGTGTGGAAGAAGTAGAGCTGAGTAAGCCAGCAGCAGAGCTGTTTGAACAATTGGAGTGAAGTGAAAGGTGTGAGTACAAAGCTGTGCCACTTCCATCCAATAGTTCAGACAGCACTGCAGTGCTGCCATCTTAATATAGCAATGCTGTCTTGAGCTCTACCCCATGGCAGAAATGGAACTGCCACTCTCTTCCAAGACTCTAGTGCTTGGCCCCTCACATTGTTCAGGGTCAGTCTTTGGTTACAGGTGGAACAGAGGCTGAAACAAATAAAAGAGAAGAGTACTGTCATAGTATAATTCCTCAATCTGAACCTTAGAATTCAAATATGAGGTACTAGCATAAATTCCTCTAAGCTTATTTACCAGCTTAGATTTAATAGCACTGCCACCAGCGAAAAATTCCAGTGTTTGGCTCACTCTGGTCTCCCTAAAACCTTCCCTGGGGGACCCCAAGACTCAGATGCCCTGAGTCTCACCACAAAGGGAAATAACCCCCCCCCCCTTGTCTTCTCTTTACTTCCTCCCAGGCTTCCCCTGCCTGGATGGCCTGGGACGATCACCCTATTTCAATTCCTTGAAATACAACACCGAGAGATCAAGTGTCTCTCCCCCCTCTCCCAGAGGCTATACAAATTCAAGCTTAGTAACTCTAACACAAAGAGATTTCCCCCCTCCCTTCGTTCATTAGCCTTAACCAGAGAAAAAAACCAAACAGGTCTTAAAAAGAAAGCTTTATATAAAAAGAAAGAAAAAGACATAAAAATGGTCTCTGTATCAAGGTGACAATATACAGGGTCATTGGCTTAAAAGAAAACAAAATGAATAAACAGCCTTATTCAAAAAGAAATACAATTGAAAACATTCCAGCAAACTACACACATGTAAATACAAAAACAATATAAAAACCTATATTGTCTTATACCTGTACTTACAACTGGGAAACAGAAGATTAGAAAGCCTGAAGGTAGAGAGATCCTCTCTCAGAGCCGAGAGAGCACTAGAGACACAGACAAAGGACACACACCCAAAAATTCCCTCCCTGAGCTTTGAAAAATCCGGTTTCCTGATTGGTCCTCTGGTCAGGTGTTTGGTTCCCTTTGTTAACCCTTTACAGGTAAAAGAAACATTAACCCTTAGCTATCTATTTATGACAAGTACTGCAACCCTAATGGGGTTTTCAGCAATCCAGGGAGATGCCTCCCCTCCAAATGTAGGAAGAGGAGAAAGGACAAAGCCCAAAACCACTACAACGGATTTTTCCATCATCTTACCCCACAACCCTGCCTTTCTTTCTGTACTGTTCTTTTCTCTTGCTGTGAAGTTGGCCTGATCTTTGTTTGCTGGGCTGTGGAAGTTTTACTAATCAGAGGGCTGGTATCTGGTGTCTCTCCCCTCCCGTCCCACTGGTCTTGACTGCACTTGGTTTGCCTCCTTGCTTTCTGCTATAAGGAGACGGCCAGCTGCCAGTCACAGTGCTTCTTACTATAGAATGGGAAAAGAGGAGGGAAAACAACAAATATAATCATCAGTTTTAATGCTTCCTCCTTTGCATTACCCATTTTTATGAACTGGATCATCTGAAGGCTGCAGTCTGGCTAATGAGGACTCCAGCACAGGTGCACACAAGTACAGCCACGCTGGCTGGAACCTTGCTTAGACCCATCAGATGTAAATAGGCCCATAAAAAGGAAAACAAGACGAAACAATTCTTTTTTGAGAGCTTGTTCATGTTGATTCCATTCTACATGTGCACACGCCCACGTACCAGTCATTGGAGATTTTTGCCTTAGCAGTATCTATAGGGTTGGCTGTAGCACCCCCTTAAGTTCTGTGCTCATCTGTCGGTATATTAGGCACTGCCAACCCTATGCCCTCTCAGTTCCTTCTTACCACTCGTGACAGTTGGTCTGAGTGCCTTGTCTTGCCTCACAAGAGCATTAGCGGTTCTTCACAGCCCATTGTCTGTCTTCATTTTATGTAGTTTGTAGGTATTTGTTTAGCTATTAAATTAAGTCTTAGGTTAGTTTGGTAGTTAGAGTCCCAGCTGGGATTTTGCATGTCCCACTCTATCAGCTTCAAACCAAGCTCATCATGCAACAGGTGATGCCCACGATATATGTTTGAAGTGCTTGGGGGAGTCCCATAAAAAGGACAAGTGCAGAATCTGTAAGAACTTTCACCCTAGGACCCAAAAGGAGCGGGATATGCATTTGGGAGGGCTCTTCTCCTGGAGGCTATGCTTTGTCCTGCATCAGAGCCCTCCCGCTTGGACCCCATGCCAAGCACTTCGGCTTCAGTGTGGAGTGCTCCGCCTGGCTCCGTTTCCCCTTGCCAGTGCCAAAGAAGTGGCAAAAGACAAAGAGACCCCTGCCACCGGAAGGGAAAGGGGCTCAGTGAGGCAGTCGTCAGGCTCTAAACTGGACTTTTGAAGGTGCGCCAGAGGGCAACGCACCAATCTACATACTGGATCCTTCTCCCAGTTTTCTGAACCATCTGTCCCACTTTTACCGGGCTTGGTCCCAGATAACCTCTGACCACTGGGTCCTGCTCATGGTAGAAGTGGGCTATTCTCTACAATTCTGTTCCTTCTCTCCCTCCCAACCCCTTCCCCTTCCTCATGAGCATCTCCTCATGCAGGAGGTCCAGATGCTCCTTGCCATGGGAGCTAAGGGGCAAAGAGTTCTATTCCTGTTATTTCCTAATCCCCAAAGCCAAGTGGCATTTCAAACCCATCCTCAACCTGCGTGGCCTAAACAGATTCATGAAGAAGATGAGGTTCCGACTGGTATGCTGCCCTCAGCCTCAAGGATGCTTACTTCCACATAACTATAATTCCAGCCCACAGATGGTTCCTCAGGTTCATGGTCAACCCCAACCATTGCCAATTCACAGTCCTCCTCTTTGGCCTGTCAGCAGCCCCACAAGTGTTCACCAAGTGCATGTCAGTTGTAGCCGCCGCCTTATGCCTGAGGCAGGTGCAGGTATACCCATATCTTGATGACTGGCTGCTCAAAGGACATTCCAGGGACCAAGTGGAGTGCCAAGTCAGCTTTGTAAGATCCACCTTCGACAGATTGGGTCTCCTGCTCAGTGAGAGCAAATCAACCCTATCCGCAATGCAGAGGATAGAGTTTATTGGATCAGTGTTAGACTTGGGCCGGGCCAGGCCAGGGCATCCCTGCCGGAGGTTCGGTTTCAGACAATGACAGATATCATTCAGAGCTTCAAGTGGTACCCCATCACCACAGCAAGGGGTTGCTTTAAGCTCCTCAGCCATATGGTGATATGTACATATGTAGAACAACGCGCAAGGCTGAGTCTCAGGCCTGTCCAAGCTTGGCTGGCATTAGCCTATCAGCCGGGGTGCAACAGTCTGGACAAGGTAGTAATCCTCCCAGTGGCAGTTCTTGAGTCTCTTCACCGGTGGCTCAATCCACAGGAGGTGTGTGAGAGAGTCTCCTTTAACAAGCCCCAGCTGTCCCTGTCCCTGGTGACAGATGCGTCAGTGTGGGGAAAAGGCTCTCACTGGTGTAAACTCCAGACCCAAGGTCTCTGCTCGCAAGATAAGCTTTCACTCCACATCAACCTCAAAGAGTTGAGTGGACTGACTGGCATGCCAAACCTTCCAGGCCCATTTGCAAGGGAACTGTATGGGGGTCGTGACAGACAACACAACTGCGATGTTTTATATAAAC
Source organism: Chelonoidis abingdonii (assembly GCF_003597395.2). Taxonomy (NCBI): domain Eukaryota; kingdom Metazoa; phylum Chordata; order Testudines; family Testudinidae; genus Chelonoidis; species Chelonoidis abingdonii. The sequence goes on from NC_133784.1 coordinate 14,382,127, forward strand.
AAGCAGGGTGGGGCTTGTTCCTCTCCCCTGTGTCAGGAAGCCCTCAAGTTGTGGGACTTCTGCATAGTCCATTTCATTCACCTGGAAACATCTTACCTCCCAGGTTCTCAGAACGAGCTGGCGGACTACGTCAGCAGATCCTTCCACAGTCACGAGTGGTCTATCTGGCTGGACGTGGTGCACAACATTTTCCAAAGGTGGGGAGTTCTCCAAATCAAACGGCTCACCACAAAGAGCAATAGAAATGCCCTTGGTTCTTTTCCTTCCGGAATCACAGTCCGGGCTCCCTTACAGGCTCGTTCCTCCTCCCCTGGACGGCCCATGTGTTGTATACATTCCTGCCATTTCCCCTCGTCCACAAGGTCCTGCTAAAGATCGGCAGGGACAAGGCAGAGGTCATATTGGTATCACTGGCCTGGCCTCAGCAGCACTGGTATACCACGCTCCCGGAACTGTCGATGGATGCTCCAGTCTCATTGCCCCTGTTTCCGGACTTGATTACCCAAGACCACGGTCACTTTCATCATCCTGACCTCAAGTCTCTCCACCTCGCCACTTGGAAGCTTCATAGCTAAACCCAATGGAGCTCATGCTCTGAGCCAGTTAGGGAGGTCCTACTTGGTAGCAGGAAAATATCCACCAGAGCCACTTACCTGGCCAAGTTGAAAAGATTTGCAGTCTGGTGTTCTCAGGATCATGCTCCCACAACAGCAGGCTCACATACCACTCATCTTAGACTACTTACTACACCTAAAACATCAGGACCTCTCAGCATCATCTCTCAAGGTCCACCTGGCAGCCGTCTTGGCCTTCCACCTGGGTGCAGCCGGACATTCAGTCTTCGCCAGCCCAATGGTCAGTCCTTTCCTGAAAGGTCTGGACAGGCTATACCTGTGTGTTAGGCAACCAGTCCTGCAACCAATCTCAACCTGGTCCTGTCCAGACTAATGAGGTCCCCATTTGAACCCCTGGTGACTTGCTCATTGCTCTACCTATCATCAAAGGTCTTCCTAGTTGCCATTACATCAGCAAGGAGAGCATCGGAGCTTAAAGCCCTAACCTTCGATTCCCCTTATACCATTTTTTATAAGAACAAGGTGCAACCCAGGCCTCATCCAGCCTTTCTCCCAAAGGTTGTGTCCCAATTCCATGTCAATCAGGACGTTTTCCTACCGGTCTTTTATCCTAAGCCTCACACAGATAGCCGAAAGCAAAGGCCACACTCCTTGGAAGTTTGATGAGCGCTGGCCTTTTACATGGAATCCACAAGGCCGTTCCATAAGTCGAGTTGGGGATAGAATGAAGAGCCTTGAGGTGTCATCACAGAGAATTTCATCATGGATCACGTCCTGTATCTGAGCATGCTACAATCTGGCAAAGGTTCCAGCCCCTGCACTAATGGCACATTCCACAATAATGCAGGCCTCATCAGCGGCGTTCCTGGACCAGGTCATGGTCCTCAGTTCACACTTTCACCTCTCATTACGTTATTACCTAGCATGCCAAAGATGATGTAGCATTTGGCAGAGTGGTGCTCCAATCAGCAATTCCACGAGCTCTGACCCCACCTCCTAGTTAGGGCTTGGGAATCACCTAATAGGAATTGACATGAGCAAGTGCTTGAAGAAGAAAAAACGGTTACCTTATTGTAACTGTTGTTCTTCAAGATGTGTTGTCACATCCATTCCAAAACCACCCGCCTTCCCCTCTGTTAGAGTAGCTGGCAAGAAGGATCTGAAGAGGCAGCAGGTTGGCAGAGACCTATATTCACTCCCTTGAAGGTGCCACTCTAGGGGGCTCCACAGCCGACCCGACGGGTGCTGCTAGAGGAAAAACCTTCTGATGACTGTGCGCATGGCGCACACACACCTTGGAATGGAAATGAGCTACACATCTCGAAGAACAACAGTTACGAGAAGGCGAGCAACCATTTTTTTCTGAAAGCCTCCTAGAAACACTCTTTCATTCATTTAACATATGAAAAGAGAAACCATCTCTCCCCCCACCCCCAGAAGCTGTCAAAATAGATTTATAGCTTATTGCTGTAGAGATCAGCTATAAGTTCAAAGATATCAGGATCTCTTTTCTAGATAACTTTGGATTAAAAAAAATGTTTGAGACTGCTTGAAGAATGCCAGACCTCTATTATGCACCCCTCCAGGTTCCCTGCCATCCCCTTCTGCCTGTTCATGTGCGTCTTAGCCTATTTGATTTCTGTAATTCCCCCACCTCTAATATATTATGCCTGTGTAATGTTGCCTTGTCTTGTGTTTTGTGCTGTTTGTAAAGGTGTAAAACTGCATAACTCTATTGGAGAACTTGTGAAGCATGTGGTATTTGGGAACATATACAAGCCTTAGGTCATTTTCCTTTCTGTACTGTTTTTCTTTACCATAGTCAATAAACCAATTAATCAGAAAAAAAAACCTATTGTGTTACTTGGAAGGTTTTTTCTAGATTGTGATGTTCTCCTGGATCTGTGCTTTATATATTTATATATATATAATATATATAAAATCTTCCTTTGTTCTTCAACTTGTGTCTTATCCTCTAACCCTTGTATATTTTTATTGTCCATCTGTTTTTTATATCCTCCTTAAACTGAGACCAAAAGTGTGCTTAATTTCTCTGGTGCAGTTGCTACAGGGCTCTATAAAGTGGCATTGTTACCTCTCTAGTTTTATTTGGGTTGCTTGTCCAGATTGAGGATGAAATTCTTCTGGGATCAGCTACCTGCACTTGGGCTCCCATGTGAAATCTGCTCTCTGGGCCAGGTGGACCTTGTTGTATTTGATCAGTGTAAATATTAAGATTTCTATACGTAAAAAAACTTAGCACCCTTCTAGATTTCAGGAAAGCTGTTTGTATCATAGCGGTGGAGGACTGCACTTTTAGGACCACACACATTCACAGATAAACCACACGGACTCCCCAAAGCATCTGTTGCACGCCAGCTTTGTCTCTTTTCTGGAGTAATATGCAAAGTGAAACTTCTCGTGTGACTAATGTGTTGGCTTTTTAAAAATCACTAGGTAATACAAATCCCTAGGGCCATTCTTTATCAAGTCCCCACACCACATATCTACTGACTAACAAGAACCTTTGAGCTTCTGCTTGGAACAGGCTACGTGGCCAAGTTTCTGTTAACTGCTAGAGCTCTCTGTCTGTTGTTTGTGCTATTGAATTGATAACTGAACCTAAACACAAGAAGAGATGTGCTTAATGGAAGTATTTACCCTCTTTCCAAAATGACTTGTCAAAATGTGTACTGAGCAGGTGTCGCCTTGTTGTTACACTGGTGAACTCCCTAGGGCCTCAAGGAGGGAATGAGTTGCTACTTCCTCTGCTGAGAGTTTGGAAGCTGTTGTCTAGCTGCTATTATTAGTTCTGGTAGCACTCAATATATGTTAGGGGCTTTCAGAAACACTCCAGCAGATGAGTGCACCAAGAGAAGAGGGCAAGGGAACAATGGTAAATAATTTATTCACGAGTCAAGTCAGTTCTCTGCAAGTAGCATGGCAGAAGGTAATCTTCTGGTGTTCTTAATAACACGCTCAGTCATAAAGCTCATTAAAATGGAAAGTTTACAGGAAAACCCAGGTTTGATCAACTCTGAGGCTTGGTCTACACTTAAAACTTAAGTTGACATAGCTACGGTGTTCAAGTGTGTGAAAAAAATCCTCATCTCTGAGTACCATCGATAGGCTGACCTAACACACAGTGTAGATGCAACTAGGACGATGGAAAAATGTTGCTATAGCATCTGCAGTGTAGATATGGCCTGAGAGTATTCCAGCAGTGAAATAGCCCATAACTTTGATCACATTACTCCTCTCTCAATCTTGTTACTGGCTACCCATTCACTATCACATCACCACCTTCCATGTAACTCTGCCCTTCCCCATCTATCCTGCTTCGTCAAGCTTCACGTTACCGCTTTCACCTCTATTCTGCACATCTTTCCAATGTTGCCTGCCTGCTTGTCAGCTTTTCCTGTAATTCCCTTCATGCCTCTTTCACACGCCCCCCTATGCATGGTGCAAGTTCCCTGCGCTCATCTCCGAGGCTTCTACAGTGATCACAGTTGAGTCCCCCTTGCCAATACACTTTTCATCTTCTGGACATCTCCTGGGGGAAGGAGGGTAGGTGTGTTGTATTGAGATGTCTTGACAGAATGTGGGGGGCAGGGTAAGAAGGGAGTTGTGACATGGAGGAAAGAGGCCGTTTACATTGTTAGTGAGCTTTGCTTTAGCATGTGCACGTGCCAGAGAGTCACTTTTTAGAATAAGTTGAAAAATAATCTATAATCTCAGCATGTGTCATCTGCTGCTGTGATCCACCCTGGAGCATGGTGGTGATGCCCTTGGCTGCTGGCTGACTCTCCGAGCCTCATATACTGCCAGGAAGTTAGATTCCACTCCCTTTAGCGTTTTGAAATGTTAATTGTTCATAGAACACGAGAAGTGCTAGAGTGGATTAGACTGGGGATCCGGCTAATCGGGATCCTGCCTCTGAGGCCAGTAGCAGTGCTTCAGAGGAAGACCTCTGCTTCCTAATCTCCTGGAGGTAGGGACTATCATGTGCTTTGTGACTGTGCAGTGCCTCCTACAGAGGACCCTGACATGGCAGAGGCCTTTTGGCAGTACTGCAGTATCAATATCAATAATACTGATTATTAGAGGAGGCTGTAATGCCCTTTCCAGAAACATGCTCCGTAGAAGTCCTAAGGCAAGAGCCAACCTAATAAAGGTGGATGCACTTGGTCTGTTGCAAGTCTGATTGATTATTTGTTTACTAATTGGCTTTAGAGATATTAAATAGATATTAGATATTAAAGTTTATTTAACACCTCCATTGGGCTGGTCAACTCCAAGGGCAGAGCTTCTGCTTTAGTCTGGAATCAGTACCTAGTGGAAAGCACATCTTTTCAGCACAGCGCCCCTCAGCTCTTGATGCCCTGTTGAAGTAGGAGCCCTTGCTCTAGGAAGATTGGGTGGCCAGCAGCTGCAGTAAATAACCCTGCTTGGAAGTGCTTCCTCTCTTCTTGAGTTACTCTGGCTATTGCTATACTGCAGAGCTTACAGCAGCGCAGCTGCAGTGCTGCTAGTGCAGACACTGTAAGCTGAATGGAGAGAGTTCTCCTGTCGACTTAGGTCTTGTCTACTCTGTAAAGTTTTGTCAACAAAAGTTATGTTGACACTCAGACCGCTATTCTTAAAATCGGTATTGCATGTTCACACTCACTGCCTCTGTCGGCAGAGTGCGTCCACACTTGGGGCACTAGCATCGACAGTGTGAGCAATGCACTATGGGTACCTATCCCATAGTCCAGCTTGATATCTTCTGCCACTAGATCTTGTGGGAAGGTGGAGCAGATCAATGCATTGCTTTCTGTCCCAGCATTCCATGGGCTTCCAGCTTTCTTTTGCGGCATTTTTCAACAGCCCTTGTTTGCTGTTCACCCTGCCATGTCTGTGTGAAGGGGTGGATACTGCACTGTTCTCCTGTGCTTTGATAACTCATGAAAACTTTGCGGATGTCTGTGCAGTTAATAGCGAAATTCCTAACTGAAGAAGACTCCCAGTTGCCTGACATTCTGTGTGATATGGATAGGAGTAACTTTAGATTGCTTTTGTCATTCACAGAGCAGGTGCATAGCGTGGACTGTCACCTTTGGGGCCTGGGAAACAAGCACAGAATGGTGGGATCATATCTACATGCAGGTGTGGGATCGTGAGCAGTGGCTACAAAACTTTTGGATGTGGAAAGCCACCTTCCTGGAACTGTGTGTGGAGCTCACCCCAGCACTGCGGCTCAAGGACACCAGAATGAGAGCTGCCCTGTTGGTAGAGAAGCGTGTGGCAATGGCTGTGTGGAAACTGGCGACTCCACACTGCTACTGGTTGGTTGCGAATCAATTTGGAGTGGGGAAGTCGACCGTTGGGGGTGCGTTAATGCAAGTGTGCAGGGCAATAAATTGCATTCTGCTGTGAAGGACTCTGAGAAATGTGCGTGAAATAGTGGACGGCTTTGCAGAAATGGGCTTCCCTAACTGTGGAGGGGTGATAGATGGCGCACACATTCCAATTTTGGCACCAGACACCTTGTAACACAGTATATCAACAGGAAGGGGTACTTCTCCACGGTGTTGCAGGTGTTTGTGGATCACCATGGGCATTTCACTGACATCAATGCAGGGGGGTCTGAGGAGGTGCATGACACATTCATCTTCAGGTACACCGACCTGTATAGAAAACTACAAGCAGGGACTTTCTTTCCAGACCAGAAGATTACAGTGGGGGATGTTGAAATGCCCATAGTGACCCTGGGAGACCTGGTGTGCCCCTTACAGTCATGGCTCATGAAGCCTTACACGGGAAACCCGGACAGCAGTAAGGAGCAGTTCAATGACAGGCTGAGTAGGTGCCTGATGACAGTTGAATGTGCCTTTGACAGATTAAAGGTGTGCTGGCGACACCTTTGTGGCAGGTTAGACCTCAGTGCGGATAATATTCCCATGGTCATAGCTGCATGTTGTAGGTTGCATAATCTTTGTGATGCTAAAGGTGAAAGGTTTGCTCAGAGGTGGAATATTGAGGCAGACCGCTTGGCTGCTGATTTTGAGCAGCCAGACACCAGGGCTATCAGATGGGCCCAGAGGAGGGCAATTCGAATCAGGGAGAGTTTGAGGCAACACTTTGAAAATGAGAACCAGTAATGTACATCTCTGTGATTGCTGCTGCAATGTTACATTACATATAGTTTTCCTAGGAAGCAATGGTGACACCTGGGGCCTTACATTTCAGTAAGCAAATGATTAAACTGCCTGTGTATGTATTGGTAGTGCCTGCTTTCTCCATTTGTAGGAAACAAATAAAGATGTTACCATTCAAAAACTTTGCTTTTATTGCACAAGAAACAACACTCACATACACAGAGATGCTTGGTGGGAAAGGAGGTGCCAGTGGAGGGCAGACTTTCAGAGCAGTGTGTAGGTCCAGTTATGATTGTGAAAGTTGTCCGAGGGAGTGGGGTGATAGGGAAACCAAGAAGTCCCAGAAAGTGGAAAGGACTGTGCGAGTGGAGTTTGGAAGCATATGGAAAAGAATTCTGAATGTGCTGCAGGGAAAGGGAGGCACGCATTTGCTCAGTCTGCAGCATTATTAAGGACTTCAGCATCTGCGTTTGGTCCTCCATGACTTCAATCGTCCGCTCAGTAACATCCTTAACAAACTCCTGGGTTTCTTTTCTGACCTGTCTTTTAGCTTTCCTCCACTCCTTGTGTTCTCTTTTCTCTGTGTTGGAGAAGTGCAGTATGTCCCGGAACATGTTGTCTTTGCTCCATCTTTGGTGCTTTCTTATCTAGTGGAGATGCTTGGCTGGTGTGTGTGGGTGTTCCTGTAGGCCACATCTGCCGAAGCAGAGGGAACAATGCACAGAAGCATGATTAAGTTCACAGACAACATTGAAACATTTCAATAAAATACACCTTTTGTAACATTACAATCACTTTCTCACTCATCCTCGGCAAGCACACATCTCTGTGAACATCCAAAGCATGATGAGTGTTGGTGGCGGGGGTGCTCTAATGGGGAAAAGAGCATTCACTTTGCAAGCGTTGCAGTTAAGCTGAGTAGGGGAAAAAATGGAAAGTTCTCTTGCACTTTTTCACAGGCGGGGGTCCTTGTAGCAGATATGTCACTGCTGAGGGTAAGCAGAGAAATGAAGGTGCATCTACTATATGCTTGTGGCTTCTGCTCTGGTCCCTATGCTACTCGCCTGTGTGCTGCTTTGGTCCCTGCACAAGTGATTGCTGAATGATGTGGGACAGCTTCCTGCAATGGGGGAAGGAACAAAGCAGCTCTGCCAAGGAACCTTCAGCAGAGGATTGCCGAGTACCTCCAGGAAACTTCCCTAGAGATCTTTGTGGAACAGGGGTTCTCAAACTGGGGGTCGGGACCCCTCGGGGGGTCACGAGGTTATTACATGGGAGGTCACGAGCTGTCAACCTCCATCCCAAACCCAGCTTTGCCTCCAGCATTTATAATGGTGTTAAATATATAAAAAAGTGTTTTTAATGTATAAAGGGAGAGTTGCACTCAGAGGCTTGCTATGTGAAAGGGGTCACCAGTCCAAAAGTCTGAGAACCCCTGCTCTGGAGGATTCCTGTGAGATCTCAGTGTGCATCAACATCCTATTCTGTCCTACTGATTAGCTACACAGGGAAATGTCCAGCTCACAGAAACACAGATAGCTTTCCACATTTCTAGACCCTGAACCCACCTGTACATTATACAAACCACAGCCACTTACCAGGTGTCTCCTCTACTGCTTCTTGCTTGCTGGAGAGCAACTGCTGAGACTAGCTGGACACTTATGGAATGCTGAACAATTCCTGGCTGCCTGCCCCACCAGGTGACCCCGCCAGGAGCTCCATATCATTGTCTGACTCCACTTCATCAATGACTTTGTGCTCCGGGTTAGGTCCTCTTTCCGCTGGGTCCAGGCCAGCCAAAGTATCCATGGGTCTCTTGGCATTGGAAGAGGGTTGCCACTGAGGATAGCATCCGGCTCCTTATAGAACTTGCAGGTCTTAAGTGCAGCACTGGAGCGACGTTTTGCCTCCCTCGCCTTATGGTACGCCTGCCTCAGCTCCTTTTATCTTCGCGCTGCCCTACAGCATGTCATGATCATAGCCCTTTTTGCACAAGCCTCGAGAAATCTGCCCGTAGGTATTAAAATTCCTACAGCTCAAGCTAGGACTGCACAGACTTCTCTCTCCAAATACTGAGCAGCTCCAGTGCTCTGCAGTGGTACAAGCAGGAGAACATTTGGTGCGATAACCTGCCATGGTCACCTGGGAAGATGCAATGAGCCAACAGGAAATGGAATTTCAAAAATTCCTGGGACTTCTAAGGGGGAGGGTGGATGGTTGTTTACCTGGCTGCAGGGCAGCGGAGTTCAGACTGCTGACCAGAATGGTCAGGATGGGCATTGTGGGACGCCTGGAGGCCAATTAAAGTGATTAAATCAAGTGTGGTGTCTACACTGGGACTTTGGCCACAAAAATTTTGCACAAAAAGCCTTATGTGTCTCGTTGGGGTGGTTTTATTTTGTCACCAAAACAGGGCATTTTTGCCATCAAAAGTCGCATCGCAATGTGTGCGCATTTACTGTTTGGTCGACAAAAGCTGCCTTTTGTGGACAAAACTCTATAGTGTAGACAAGGCTTTAATTACTCCAGCCGCTGCAAGCAGTGGTAGCTATGTCAGCAGGAGGAGTGCTCCTGCTAACATAATGCGGTCCATACTGGCACTTAAGTCAGTGTAACTTATGTCACTCATAGGATGGCTTATTCACATCCCTAAGCGACATAATATATACCAACATAAGCGTAGTGTAGACACAGCCAGCCTCTGTCGAGTGCTTTCTTTTTGGTCACCCCTTTTATTATACACAGAAATTTCCTGAGATTAAATTAGCTTCACAATGCAGCTTCTTGTCTTTATCTGTTTGAAAACTGAACTGGTAATCAGGTGGAGCAAGGGTGTAACCTGATCTGGGTTGGTCACACCTGCCCTGATATTTATCATATGGGTCTGACTCTTTTACACGTCATGAACATGTTTATAGCTTGTCATGCCAAGAAAGCCTATTGAACTGAATTAGGTGTGGCCAAAATTAAAAGAGTGGAGCCTTGAAAATTGATTTACAGACCATGTTAAAGGTAGCACTGTATTTAATGGACAAAATGTGAAAAATCCCATTAGATTTCTTAGCTCTCCCCAGTCTCTTTGCCACCCTCCCAGCTCATACCACATTCCTCCTCCCCTACTGCCCCCCTTTGTTCTTTGTATTTTTCCTCTGACCCTGGGTCCCTTGTTTCTTCAGTGTTTGTCATTTCTCAGCTCCTCCTCTGTGTGTTCTCACTCTGTGTTCCACAATCCTGCCCCCTGAAGTGCAACTGTACTTCACTGCCTGGGAAGCCTGTCCGGTGCCAGCAAGACTTTTCATTACCTCATTCTGTCCTCATAGCACGGTTACTGTAGTGTAATCATTACCTGGGTTCTGAAGAGCGAAGGTGCTCCTGCTAAGCAAATATTTACAAACACTGCCGAGAGCTGACTTTCAGGAAAGGAAGAGAGAAATACCCTTTAAAACCTTGTTTCTCTGATTTAATTTAACAGAGAAAATTGTTTGTGACATTGAGAGCACAAAATCTATAGAGCAGCTTCCCTTCTTCAGACTGTCTTGAGGTGAGTTTGGAGTCTTTTGACTCACTATGTGCTGATACCCTGGTTTGATTATGGGGCTAAGATAAGGCTACTCAGAATTCCAGTTTTTAAATGTTCTCATGTCAAAATACGAGGTTGGGGACTGGGAGCAGCTTGAGAGGAAGAGGGTTGGATTTGTACTGAACCAATAAGAATGAAAAGGCGCACTTGTAAGTGGTTCTCAGCTATGCAGAATGGCTTAGAGAGGAAACAGTTTCACATTGTTTGCCCTCAGTAGCACCGTTGTCAGTGTATGATGGGAAGAGAGTCAAATTGGGTGAGAAGGGAATTTCTGACACAACTACTGAGCGAGGTGGGCATTCTGTATTGGGAAGGGTTGGGGGAGGAAGGCTCTTTACTTGTTGCTAAACATTTTATTCCAATGGAGTTGATACATGCAACCCTTGTGTGCAGAATTCTGGGCAATGTTGTTCAATATCCAGTAACTCTGACTTGGACGAGACAGAATAAGAACTGGAAGGATGGGGGTGGATGGCTAAAATGCTCCTACAAATTTACAACTGCAAGGCAGATTTCTTACCCCTCCATGGCACCATGCCTAACAGCTGTAAGATCCCTCTTCAGGGACCATGTCTGCTGTGTTTGAACAGGTCCCAGCACAATAGGGCTCCAATTCTGATTTAGACCTCTAGGAGCTACCATAAAAGTAAACAGTGGCATTGTGTTCCTCTAAATCCTGTGCTGAAGGGAAGGTCTCTTGTTTTCTCTTGAACTTCTCTCTGCAGGGATTGAAGGACATAAATCCACCCTGTGTAGAGGTCAAGCTTAGGAGTTCATTCCACACAGCGCTGGTGGAGTGTCACCTTGCTTATTAGGCTCAGAGACACTGTCAATCAATTGATTACAATAGAATATATAGATTTTCCATGGGCAAGGGAAAATGACGGAGTAGGCAGTTTCACACCCCGGGATAGGTTTTTCAGCAAGACAGGATAGCATAGTAGCCAATGGTTAACAGGTTACATAATGTCTCCACCCGTGGTCTCAAGTTAGCAGGTTAACATTTAATTAATACTTTGATAAAATATTATTAGTATAAAATATGTGTGTTGAATTCTGGTTTGGGGTCCATAGGAATGGAGTTGCTCCTCTGATTGTCCAGCAGATACATTCCTAGGGGTTAAAGCAAAGAAACAGTCCAAGTATATGGCAATAAAGATTGTCTTCTGTGTGGAAGAGTGATGCTAAAGGAGCTCTGTGACCCATTTCAGTGATGTAGTGGGAGTGGTGAGTTTGTGCCTGGGTATTGAATTGTAGTGCAGTAGCACTGCACCAGTCCTGTCTTGCAGCCTGATTCAAAGCCAGCTGAAGTCCCGTAGAAATCTTTGTTAAAATCAATAGGCTTTGGATCAGGCCTTTGATATTTACAGGTTTTCAGGTGATGTAATACTTAGAAAGGGACAGTTCTATGTTAGTGACCTCATCTGAAATACTGTGTGCAGTTCTTGTCTCCCATGTTTAAGAAAGATGAATTCAAACTGGAACAGGTGCAGAGAAGGGCTACTAGGCTGATCCAAAGAATGGAAACCTTACCTTATGAGAGGAGACACAAAGAGCTTGGCTTGTTTAGCCTAACTAAACTAAGGTGAAGGGAGATATGATTGCTCTCAATGAATACATCAGAGGAATAAATACCAGGGAGCGAGAGGGATTTTTTTAAGTTAAGTGTCAGTGTGGACACAAGAACAAATGGCTATAAACTAACCATCAACAAGTTTAGGCTCAAAATTAGATGAATGTTTCTAACCATCAGAGGAGTGAAATTGTGAAACAGCCCTCCAAGGGGAGGCTGGCAGCAAAAAACTTAAATGGCTTCAAGACTAAGCTTGATAGGTTTATGGAGAGAATGGTACTATGGGACTGCTACAATGGCATGTGGCCGATTGGCGACTTCCAGTAGCAAAAATTCCCAACGGCTGGTGATGGAACGCTAGATGGGGAGGGCTCCGAGTTACTACAGATGAGGCTGAAGTTCTGTGGCCTGCAAAGTGCAGGAGGTCAGACTAGATGATCACCATGATGCCTTCTGACCTTAAAGTCTGTGAGTGGTAGAAGTTCCTATATACCAGGGGTCGGCAACCTTCCAGCAGTGGTGTGCCGAGTCTTCATGCATACACTCTAATTTAAGGCTTCGCGTGCTGGTAATACATTTTAATGTTTTTTAGAAGGTCTCTCTATAAGCCTACAATATATAACAAAACTACTGTTATATGTAAACTAAACAAGATTTTCAAAAATGTTTCAGAAGCTTTATTTAAAATTAAATTAAAATGCAGATCTTATTAGTTTAGTGTGATCCTTGCCCTGGCTGAGTTTTCCAATGTCTGGTGGCACGTATTTAGATACTTTTAAGCTGCACACAGGCTTCTGAGTTATAAGCTGATAACCGGCTGGCAGGAGGTCAGTGACTGGTACCCCAGATCAGCAGCTGAGGTGAGTGGAGCTGGCAGCTGGTAGGGCTGAGCAGGGCCAAAGCCTGGACCCTGTCTGGCAGGGGGCCTGTGCTGGAAGCAAGGTGCGTGGGGCTGCGGTGGGGACCTCAGCTGGTGAGAGGCCAGCAGTGGGAACCTCAGAGCGGCAGCAGGCTGAGCAGATCAGCCCGCCGCCTCTCTGAGTTTTCCACCACTGGCTCCTGCCAGCTGGGTTATCAGCTCTCTGCCAGCCTGGGGTTCCTTCCCTAAGGCCAGCAGCAGGTGCTGAGTGGGACCCTGGCTGGCAAGGGGCCAGCAGCGGGAACCCCAGAGCGGCGGCGGCGGGCTGAACGGCTCAGCCCACCCCGCGTGCTGTCAAAAATCGGCTCATGTGCCACCTTTATCACGCATGCCGTAGGTTGCCGACCCCTGCTATATACTGTGCTAGAATAGAGATAGTTCAGTTATGTCTCAGTTATGCATGTTCCTGTGATCTGTTTATAACAAGGATCATAAAGCTTCGTTTCTCTGCAGACGTTCCTAGGTTCTGTGCTTGGTGATTTGGTCTCGTCTCTGCACTGGAGAAGCCTGCATGAATGGCCTGTTCTTCAGAGTGCATAATGAGTGTTCTCAGCAGTATGGATCTCTCAGATTGCTTTAGATGAGTGGATCACAACAGGTTCAGCACCACTGAAATTTAGAGGGAAACAAAGGGACTATAGCATAATGCTATTCTGGTTCAATATATGCAGTTAGACTGGCTGAAGTGAGAGAAATGAGTAGGCTGGCATGTGACTGGTATTTACTGCAGAGTTTCAGTGTCCAAGAAGTGAGGTGATAGGGAACAGTGGGGTGGTTAAATAAAGCATCTTAATCTATTTGAAAAGTAAAAGTAGCACCAGGGTATCCTCCTCCACTAATTCTGCAGAGGCAGGAGAAAGGCGAGGCCCACACACTGTGGCTATCTGGGAACCCCTAACTGCACACAGCATTTGCCCAGTGGTGTTTCGATGGTAATCGTGGGACTTCAGTACTCGTTTGGTATATGTTACTGTCAACTGTGCATGAGCAATCTGCAGGGACCAGTAAGGGAAAAGAGTAAACTTGAACTGTGTAGCAGAAATTCTGGTGCCAGTAATGAATTTCTAGGGGATAGGGAATGGTGGCAGAAGCAGGGTTCCTTTGGCAAATCCCAACACCACCATGTGAATAAACTGTACAGAGTATGTGATGGTGGAGGACGGGCAGAGTGACCCATCAGGCCTCCTTTCTGGGCTAAAATAAGTTTATGATTCCACAAATACTTTGTCACTACATTCATAAGTAAGAAAGTGTGTGTTTTCAATGAGATAGGGAATAAAACTATCATTGGCGGAGTGCGGTGTACCTAAGCACGTGTAGCACTCACTGGGAGAGCAGCTGCAGGAAGAGAAATGTTCTCCTTACGTTTTGGTGGTGATGATTCTAGAGCTAGGTAGATAATCATCTGGTATGATACCATTCTCTTCATTGACTCCTAAGGCCAAGGGGACTGGGGTTAGAGGGAACATTTTTCATGTCCCATCAAAGTCCAGGGTTAAAGGAAAGCTGCTGGAAATTAAGAGCTGTTCAAAATCACTATGTTTAATCAAAAAGAGGAAACAGTCATCCTGGCATTGTGCTGCAGAGTACAGCTGGATTGCCAATGCAGAATCCATTTGACAGATGGGGAGGAAGAGACTTTACAAGTTGTTAGTTCTATTTTGTCTTTACTGATTTATCAGTGGACCACTGTTGATCTAGGCTTTGCCTGTGCTAAACACATGTAAGCTCAACCCTGTTCTGTTGTTTTGGTTAACAGTGATTTAATGTATTCTACACATGCTCTGAAGGAGGAAACCTAGACCAACCACACTCCATGGTTACACTGTGACTAGCTGAAAACCTAATACATAATGCCAAAAACTTTATTTTACAGCAACCTTGGCAGTCCTTGCTTTCTTGTGCTTTCCAGTGGGATTGCCTGGCTCTAATTCTGCACTGTCAGACTGGATCTCCTGTTGGGAAGGCGAAAAAGCAGTTAGTCATAGTTGAAATAAAGGGACTGGCCCGCCCACTTCCACTTCTCTTGTATTTTGCCCTTTTTCAGCTCTTGTCTGCATTTCTTGTTTTGTCCTTCCTGCTGGTTTTAGTAAACAGGTGAACACAATATACATATAGCAACCACTGGTTCTTCCCCCTCTTTGTCTGAGGCAGGATGTCGTAGCCTGTCCTGAATTTTGTGGGATTTACGCAATCTCACTAGAGAGATCCCATGTCCCCCAGGACCATTGAAGTGCTCCCAACATGATTTTAGACCAGTATAATGGGGCCTCTACATGATGACATGCTGCATACATGCTCAGAGGTAACGACTTCTACTTGGGCAAAACCAGATCTTGAGCGTCTGAGTTGTTTATGGGTTTGAAACTCTACAAGAATGCAAGCTACAAAATGGTAGTTTTTGCCAATTATGATTGAGGACACACTCCTGGAAACAGGACTGTTCGGTGCTGATAAACTGATATCAATAAATCTATCTCAAACTTCTAGTACTTCACAGTTTAAAGAAAAGCCAAGCTGGAAGTGGCCATCGTGATCATCTAGTCTGATTTCCTGTATGACACAGGCCATAGAACTTCCCCCCAAATAATTCCTAGAGCCGATCTTTTAGAAAAACAGCCAGTCTATATTTAAAAATTGTCAGTGATGGAGAATCCACCACGCCCCTTGATAAATTGTTCAAATGGTTAATTATTCTCACCAGTAAAAATTTGCGCATTATTTCCAGTCTGAATTTGTCTAGCTTCAACTTGCACCTGTTGGATCATTGGAGAGTCCATTATTAAGTATTCGTTCTCCATGCAGGTACTTAGACTGTAATCAAGTCACCCCTTACCCTTCTCTTTGTTCAGTTGAATAGATAGTCTCAAGGAGATCAGTCTCTATAAGATGTGTGTTTTTTAATCCTTTAATCATTCTTATGGCTCTTTTCTGAACCTTCTCCAATATATCAACATCTTTCTTGAATTGAGGGCACCAGAACTGGACACTGGGTTACAGCTGCTGCCACATCAGTGCCAAATAGAAAGGTAAAATAAGCTCTGTATTCCTAATCAAGATTCTTCTATTTATGATCCAGGATCATATTACTTGTTTTGGCCAGTTTCACACTGATATTCAGCTGATTATCCACCATGACCCCCAAATCTTTTTCAGAATCACTGCTTCCCAGAGTCTGCCATCCTGTAAGTGTGGCTGACATTCTTTGTTCCCAGATGTGTACATTTACATTTCGTTGTATTAATACATGTTGTTTACTTGTGCGCAATATCTGAAGCAAGCTACCCACATGGTATCCATAACTAAACCCATTATATACCCCCCCGATTAATTTGCATCACCACAAAGTGGGTGGCTGCAGCTTTTCTGGGAGGTTACCAAATCTGAGCTCTTTTGAAGAAAGGGAGGAAATAGATTCCAAAGGTGAGGCCCCTTCATGGAAAATGCCATGTCAGCAGCACCCTGTCTTAAATACATCAGGTAGTAGTTTGATGTGTGGCCCTCATCACCCTTCTTGGTCTATACTTTGAAATGAATGTACTCTCATGGTTTGGTGCTTACAGTGTAAGCTCTTTGGGACAGGGGCTGTCTTTTTGTTGTTTGTGTGTGCAGCGCCTAGCACAGTGGCATCCTGGTCCATGACTGAGACTCCTAGATGCATGATA
The DNA here is from genome assembly GCF_003597395.2 of Chelonoidis abingdonii. Lineage (NCBI taxonomy): Eukaryota > Metazoa > Chordata > Testudines > Testudinidae > Chelonoidis > Chelonoidis abingdonii. Next base: position 14,398,579 of record NC_133784.1, read on the forward strand.
ACATAAATAATAATAGAGTATTTGCAGCAAAGAATCCTGTGGCACCTTATAGACTAACAGACGTTTTGGAGCATGAGCGTTCATGGGTGAATACCCACTTCGTCAGATGCATGTGACGAAGTGGGTATTCACCCACGTGACGAAGTGGGTATTCACCCACGAACGCTCATGCTCCAAAACGTCTGTTAGTCTATAAGGTGCCACAGGATTCTTTGCTGCTTTTACAGATCCAGACTAACACAGCTACCCCTCTGATAATGGAGTATTTGTTACTCCATTCATTGTGAGAGTGCTTTCTGTGCTGAGATAGGGAAGAAGAAGAGTGACACACAGTTACCAGTAAAACAATTTTCCCTTCTACTCCCTCATCTGAATGTAATACAGGCTCCTTTCTTTCACCTTCTTGCATGGTGTGAAAACAAAGTTGCCGTGCTTGTGCAGGTCAGCGCTCACACACGTTTAGAAAAGCATATTCAGCTCTTCACATTACAGCTTCTGCACTGGCATTTGGAATACTGGCTGAGGCACTGAGCTTTGCTATGCTGCAAAGATCATTCCAGGGCCATTCTTACAGGCTTGGACAGAATAGGGATAATTGTGAGAGCCCCCTAAAAAGAACTGATCTATGCACCAGTCATCAAAAGATGAGTGATATTGTGTCCATTGATTGCATCTTGCTGCAGCCACTACATAACTGCCCCATCTCAACTGTACAGATCGTCCAAATGGAAAACTGATCAGCATGCTGTTTCCTGTCACACGTCACCTACAAGTACTAACGATTGAAGTGATACCTAGGCTATAACAGCCTGTTCAGTGACATGGGGAGAGGACATGAGCCTCCTCGCCCCAGGAGTGATGGTCACCAATCAGACAGGCCCTCTAGTCCAAAGAGGAGTGAGATGGGTTACTTGTAACTTGACCTGAGAGAGGGAAAGAGGTGTTTCCTTAGGAATCTGAGCCTCTTAAACTGGCCCCCTTAATCTCATGTTCATTAATATACATGCTCTCCCAAGAACCACTCTGGGCTTTGTTTTGTTGGGAGGCTCTGCATTCCTAGTCCCCTGATCCCTGTTCAGTAAGTGACTTGAGGGTCTATATTACAAAAAAACAAAAATCCCACATAACACGCAGCAGTGAGTGCCAGCCCAAGCAGGAAGGACGACATTGCTTTTTTAGCCCCATAGTGCAAACCCAGGTCAGGTGACCTGGGCTCTAAGACTCACTGTGGCGGGGGATTTCTTGCAGCATAGATGTACCATGAGAGAGACTCACTCTTCTTTCTCTCTTTTGTTCACATGATTGAGTTTGTCATATCCTCACACAAAATTTCTCATAAACATTCAATATAACTGGAAATCTACCAAAATGTCCCACAAAAAGAACAAGCCTATTCGGATTGAGTGGATAGTATCTACCTCTGATGTGTACCTACAGGGTCTATCTTGTTTGCATATTGGCAATACTTGTGTGGCTTGTCATGCCATTAAAGCATTATTGGATATAATTGTTGTCTTCCCGAGGCCAGGTGGTGCTTGGGACAGTTTCTCTTGATTCTAGGGAGAATTTACACAGAGAAACTGGGTTCCTTCATTAATCCTTGAACCAAAAAAACCAGGCAATATTGAAGAACCGTGGACAAAATACTCACTCCTATCTTTACCCCCTCAAGGCTGGGAGAGAGGATGGGAAATTCTCCCTCCTCCCTCAGCAAGCCCCAGGCAAGTGAATAGTAAGTCCAAGTCTCTGACTTTTTGGGAGGAAGTAAGGGAACAAGATTCCGCCTTTTAATATGGAGGGAGGTGCAAGGAAATCTGATCTGTATTTGCGCAGTATCCAAGAAGTCTCCCTGAAAGAAAGAATAGAAGATATTTGCTCCTGTGTGGGTTGCCAGGATTATAAGCCCTTGACTAAGATATGTGTAGATGGCATAGCATTGAGGGCAAACAAGGGAACCCTCAAGAGAAAATATGGAAACGTGGATCATCCTTCACAGATTTTTTATTTTTAATTTGAAAACCAAATTTATTCATAAGAATTTAATTTTGCATTTATCGCAGAGAACGTGTTGAAGACATTGAACTCACCTTAAGCCCTTTCTTTGAGAGAACAGCAGTGGATGCTGGTATTTTTCCAAATAAATATTCATAGAAAAAGGTGTGCTCCTCACTGTCTTTCACCGGACAGAAGGTATTTCGGTTTTCTCCACTTGCAGTCCCTGGGACCTATTTCTTACCCAAGGTTTATTTGACTGGCTGCAGCTAAACCTTCTTGTGTCTCGCATTGTTCTCACCTGTAAACTCTAGCAAAACAATTAAGAGTTAGGGGTGGGGGCCTTTGCACAGATAGGACTGGTGTGTGTGTATGAGAGAGAGTCAGTACCCAATTTTGGCAGATCATTGTAACCTTTGTTGACTTGCCATTTGCTCCTGGCTGGTTGTCATAGCCTGGGCAGGTAAGGCTGTAGATTACTAGCAAAGTGTTCAAGGCTGAACCAGGAAAACTTCTCAAAGACTGAAAAGAAAATAAACATGGATCTGGCTACTAGTGTAATGACACTGTGTCCAGAATCACTAGCACCCTACAAATACAACCATGTGTAGACAAGGCCTAAATCTGCGTCAGAAAGAAAATTGTCTTACACGGAAGCTCGCTAGTGTGTTTGTAGTCTATCTGATCTCTCTCACCACTCTTATCCTTCACTCTGCTCCTTTAACCTTGCTTACCAGAATTAGTGATTTTTCTCTTTGGTAAATGGATAGACTATTACATTAAAGTATGTTGCCATGGAGAATAGTATTGACTCTGGCAGTTCTCCTCAAGACAACGTCTAGATGTGGCCTGTGCTTTTACTTCAAAAGGTTTTGTTTAACTTCTGCTTTTTTCCCCCTCCAAGTTGTTCCCTTCACAAGTGACAAAGTCAGGAGTCACTGAGCTTCTCTGGTTTTTGTTAGGAAGTTGTGTGTCAAGTGACTCTGACAGACACTTCCAACTTTAAATTGAGAAGCAGCTCATTATCAGTGGTTGAAATTGATTCTCTTTGCAAGGAATGGGCTATATTTCCACAAAATACCCTGTATTCTTTACCAGTCCTATGTAGCACTTGCCAGTGTGCCATCAGGTGGCTGATCTTCAATCGCTAGCTGCCAGGACTGGATTGGAACCAGTGACTTGAGAGACAGGTTTCCAGAGCTGTCCCGTGGTCCATTCCAATATGCTCATAGTGTTTTTGCCTTTGAAGCTGGCTGGTGAGCTGTGTGCCGGCATTCCAGGGAAGGAGACAGGGCAGGAAGAAGCTGTTTGCTTTTCTATTTAAAGTCATTTTAAAAGTCCATGTAAACAAGTTGCCGGCACAGCCCAATTAACGTAGAGGACATCTGAGAGAGGATTAGCAGGACTCGGTGGGGTATGAAGCCGAGATCTTAATCTATATCTATTAAGAGATTTACTTGGGAGGATGGGGTTTTGCTCCCTTTTGTTTAATTTACTAGGATTGGATTAGCTACAAACAAGGTCACTAACCCCAAACATATTTACCTTGCTGGTGCTTCTGTGCTGATTAAATAAGGATTCTGAAGTTGCAGGCTGGGCCTGCATGCAGGGTTAGCTGCTGTGATGGACTCAGAACTGTCATTACCCTTTAACGAAACATCCCCACAACTGTGCTGTTGCACAGCAATGAGCCAAGACATGTTGGGTGTACTGTTCGGGGCTATCACGGTAAAAGTTTTATAAAGATAGTCTTTCCTTGTGTTGGAGGGTTGCAGAGGCCAATAACATACTCTTTCCCAGCACTCACTGCTGTCAGCTGGAATTTTCAGTTTTAAGCTCAATATAGGTAGCCAGAGAGAGGGGGATAGATAAGGGTTAAACTGGTTTCATCTCCAGAATGAAGACACCTCCTCTGTAGTTCTCAGTGATTCTCCCAAATCACTGCTTCAATGATTAGAGAGAGGTTTTTGTTTGGCTGGAGTACCAAGCCTGTGAGGGAATTGAGGTTTACCTTCCTTTTCCCCAATGTTATCCTAATGTACTGTACAGCTCTGAGATCCTGCTTCAGCCCTCACTGCGATGATTAAAATACCTAGTTTATCAAAACTCTCGCTATAGAGGCTATAGGTCATTTGAAGGTAGCAGAGAAGGCCTATCTTGTAAATCTGAGCTGCTTCTTCGGTGGTTGTTCATGTCCATTCCAAGCAGGTGTGTGCGCGCCGCATGCACGCCAGCCTGAAGATTTTCCCCTAGCAGCGTCCGTAGGGTCAGCCCTGGCGCCCCCTGGAGTGGCACCACTACGGTGCCCTATAAAGGGGCCTGCTGAGCCTCCATCCCCTCAGTTCCTTCTTACTGCTGGTGATGGCTAGCTGAAACTTCTCTTGTGTATAGCAAGTTAGCAGTGTCCTATCCTCGTGTATAGTCTGTGTACATGGTTAGTTTACTTAGTCATTTGTATATAGTTCTTGGTAGTTGGGAGGTCCCCCGCCCACATTTTTGTCACCCTCTGGGGCATGCCTGGGTCCCCTGGGTTTAAACTCTGCAAGGACTGCGGGAAATTCATGCCTAAGAGTGACCCACACTCTGCTTGTTTGAGGTGCCTCGGAGAGAGCCACCAAAAGGACCGGTGCTCTATCTGCAGGGGCTTCCGCCCGAGAACTCTCAAAGACAGAGCTCAAAGGCTTAGAGTCCTCCTCATGGAGGCTGCCCTGCGGCCACCCTCAGACCCGGAACTGGGCGAGGCCGTGCCCAGCATGTCTTCTCGGTGCGAAGCGTCCCGGCACCAGCATCAGGACTTAGGGCCCAGCCCAAGTCATCTAAAACCCAGCACCGGACAGAGTCAGGTCATAGGAAGTCGGCCTCAGTGCAGCACCGCTCACCGTCTCCGGTGCCTGCTAAGAAGAGGAAGCCAGTGAGGGAACGGTCACCCCACCAGGACCCCCAGAGGCTGACGCCATCCGCGGGTGCAAGCGGACAGGCTGGACTACAGCGCTCGGCTGCTCCGTCGACTCCCGCACCACAGAGAGGGCGGTTGAGTCTGGGCCGGCCTAGATCCCCGGACCTCAGTGGAGACTTGCGCCTCCCTTCGACACCGAAGGCATTCGAGGTGGCCTCAGACTTGATGGGACTCCTGGCACCGGCCTCTGCGCACAGTAGTAGAGAGTTGCCTACCACAGCCCGTCCCCCAGTACAATCAAGGGGCAAGCCGGCCATGCTGTTGCCTCCCTCCCCGCACCGCGCCGCTAGGGCGGCACCGGACCAGATAAGATGCTCCCTGCCGCCTCAGCATCGCTCTCCAAGAGCACCGGGTGCTGCTCCCCGCAGGTCTTCTTACTTAGAAACTTCAGATTCAGAGGCAGACTCCTACCGCTCCAGCCAGTCGCGAAGCAGGAAATTGTTTCGAGGGTGAGCCACCAGCGTTACCCACAGTGGCAGCAGCAATGGCATCTGCCCTCTCAGTGGCTGTTTTGGACCCTCTGGGCCTACCACCAGTCCGTAGGCCAGGCGTTTGGTCCTTGATCAAGTCGGCCTCGGTCTCCTTGGCGTCAGTGGCCCCGGCGCAGCAGCCTCCTCCACCGTCACCAGGCAGGAGTGTGCCATATTCAAGTTCAGCACCCCCTAGCTGGGCAGCGGCACCGACAGCAGCTACAGTTCGGGCTCAACAGGCACTGCCAGATAAGCCAAGCCGTTCACTGGTGACCCCGGTACCAGTTGCAGTGCTGCATTTAGAATCGGAACCGGCCCCGCAACCACAGTACTGTGTGCCGCAAGACCCCGAAGGGCTGCATGCACCTGAGGAAGGGCCGATCCAATAATTTCCTCGTCTTCCTCCCCAGACTAAGCAGTCTCAGGCACGGCTGCGACACCAGCCTTGGAGGACACTCGGATCCTCCAACAACTACTCTGGCTAGCAGCTCAGAGCCTCGCAATCCAGGCTGAGGAAATCAAGGTGGATGCGGATCTGGTAGTAGACATCCTGGCTCCCTCGGGGCCACCCAGGGTGGCTCTCCCGTTGATCAAAACCATAGCAGATACATCCCGCACCCTACGGCAAATGCCAGCCTCACTGGCCCCTACTGCCAAGAGAACGGAGCGGTGGTACTTCGCATGAACACTTGTACATCACCCCCCTGGACTCCTTGGTGGTGGATGCAGCCAGCCAACAGGAGTGTCAAGGGTTTCAGGGGTCAGCACCAAAGAGCAGGGATGCTAAAAGACTCAACCTCTTTGGTAGAAAAGTGTACTCCACGGCAGGCCTACAACTCCGTATTGCCAACCAACAGGCAATCGTAAGCTGATATGGTCATAACACATGTTCAGCCATGTTGAAGTTTACGGAGCTCCTTCCTCAGGACTCGAGGTCAGAGTTTTTGGCCCTGATGGAGGAGGGGAAACTGATCTCCCAAGCCTCTCTCCAGGCTGTCCCTAGATACGGCAGACTCAGCCTCGCGCACCCAGGCCACAGGCCTGGTCATGAGGTGGGGAGCCTGGCTCCAGGTCTCGGGCCTTCCCTATGAGGTCCAGCAGACCATTCAAAACCTCCCCTTCGAGGGGCAGAGGCTGTTTTCAGAAAAGACGGACAAGCGTCTGCATAGCCTAAAGGACTCGAGGGCCACACTTCGCTTGCTGGGCTTCTCCATATGGTCAGGTCAGCGAGGTCACAATCCTCTGGGAGTCCCTATCCCTATTATCCTAGACTATTTGCTCCACCTCAGACAACTGGGCATCTCCCTCTCCTTGATTCATGTTCACTTGGCGGCCATCTCGGCTTTCCACTCGGGAGAAGAGGGTACCTTGGTGTTTGCAAACCTGCTGGTTGGGCATTTCCTCAAGGATATGGATAGGCTATTTCTGCATGTTCGTCAGCCATCCCCTGCCTGGGACCTGAATCTGGTCCTCTCCGTCCTCTCGGGACCTCCCTTTGAGCCCCTGGCTTCGTGCTCCCTGTTGTACTTGTCATATAAGACCTCATTCCTGGTGGCGATCACCTTGGCCAGGAGAGTGTCGGAGCTCAGAGCGTTAACATCTGGGCCCGTGTACACTGTCTTTTATAAGGATACGATCCATCTTAGACCTCACCTGGCCTTCCTCCCCAAGGTTGTCTCACAGTTCCACATGGGACAGGATATCTTTCTCCTGGTGTTTTATCCGAAACCTCACTCTTCCAGTGAGGAGCAGAGGTTACATTCCCTGGATGTCCGCAGGGTCTTAGCCTATTACATTGAGCATACCAAGCCATTTAGACGCTCGACTCAGCTCTTCATCGCTGTGGCAGATAGGATGAAAGGGCTCCCGATCTCCTCTCAGCGGATCTCTTCATGGATTGCGACCCGCATCCGGGAATGCTACCGCATAGTTAAGACCCTTGTCCCTCTGTTATACCAATAAAAACTTAAAGAGGACAAGATCTTAAAGGGGACAAGACATTTGTCACATTTATTGTAAATACCATAATAAAATAAAAGATAACAGCAAACAATGTTGTTTGGTTATTATCCTGAGATATATATATATATATATATATATACACACAATCATTCATACAAGTTCTGTGTAGATATATAGTTACCAGCCTAAAGTGTGCTTGTGACAGAATACTGGCCAGGTACTCTGTACACAAGAGTGGAGCCGAGTCCGGGTCAGGTGACACTGTTGCTCCTGGAGCTGGCAGCAGAACATAGGACTCAAAGTCTCAGTCTTCAGAGTCCAGCTTTATAGGGATTTTCCCTATGTTAGTTCATGGGTTGCTTCATCTGCTGTTTGTTAATCAATCAGCAGGTGGCTGGCTTCATGTTGGCAGCAGAATGTTACCCAATCTCATCTCACCTTCTTTTTTTTTTACAGGCTTTTAGTTTGGATTCAAAGTCTATAGGTCTTGCTGTGTCAGCCTGCCTCTGGGTTGGGATTGATCACCCATCAACTGGCAGGTGTGACTTTCAGCCTTGAACCTGGCTTTGATCTTCCTTCTGTTGTTCTTTTGTCCTTTCCTTTTTAGGGTGGATGCTTTTACTTTGTTTAGGGCTGTTGTCTAGGTCTCACACGTTGGTAGGTGAACTTTTTCTCATCAGGACAGGCTGGGGCTGGAGGTTAATTCCATCATCCATACATGCCTATTCACAACTCTAAACTAACTAATAAGATTACAGCAGGGTTTGCAAAAATGAATTGCAGGAAGCTTTTACAAAGTGGAAGTGAGTGTTTTAAAATGGGGTTTGAATTACAATATGGCAAACAGTGAACAGAAGTTACAATGTAGGCAAGTGTAGCGAATGGTGAACAGAAGTTACATTAATAAAGTGAACAATTAAAAACAATTTCATTTATCAGTTCTACACCTCCGGGTCCCGGCCCACTCCAGTAGGGCACAGGCCTCCTCTGCGGCTTTCCTGGCTCAGATCCCGACTCAGGAGATCTGTAGAGCGGCCACGTGGTCCTCCATCCACACGTTCACGTGACACTGTGCCATCACGCACCAGGCTAGGGATGATGTAGCCTTTGATCGTGCAGTACTCCAGTCAGCAGTGAACTCCGACCCTACCACCTAGGTTCAGGCTTGTGAGTCACCTGCTTGGAATGGACATGAACAACCACGCGAAGAATCAAAAACGGTTACCCACCTTTTGGTAACTGTTGTTCTTTGAGGTGTGTTGTTCATGTCCATTCCAATACCCACCCTCCTGCCCCTCTGTCGGAGTGCTGGCAAGAGGGAACTGAGGGGTGGAGGGTCGGCAGGCCCCTTTAGAGGGCACCGTAGTGGTGCCACTCCAGGGGTACCAGAGCCGACCCTGCGGACGCTGCTAGGGGAAAATCTTCTGGCTGGCATGCATGCAGTGCGTACACACCTGCTTGGAATGGACATGAACAACACATCTCGAAGAACAACAATTGCTAAAGATGGGTAACCGTTTTTTTCCAAGACTGTCTACTTTGCAGGCTTCTACTGGCATAGGTATGTCTGTCAGGAGTGTGAAGAGGTGTGATTCCTGACTGATGCTGTGCCAGCAAAAGCTATTAGTGTAGCAGACACAATTATCTGGCAAAACGCGATTTTACTAGTGTAGCCTGTTCTGCTCATGGTGCATGATTTTATGAGATGTAGGTATAGTTACATTTATGGCAGGTATAGCAATTGCTTGCAATATCTTTGGGAAATCTTACTGCATTAAGTTTATGTATCATTGTAAGGCAGGATCTATGAGAGAGTTGACCACACCACCTCCAAGAATAATTAACAGTATGATGTGATTAGACAGATTCATTCAGGTTATAACACATTCAGAGAAGCTCCGCGACCTGGAGACCTTCAGATGTATGAGTTCAAACTGGATTCTCCAGGGACTGACCGACAAAGAAAGGGCTTTTGGATAAATGGCCTGATTTTAAACTGACTCAGGGCCTTTTTTCTGATCTAGTGAATTGACAGGACCTTCTGTCCCAGGGGGCCCAGTCCTTTCTGGGAAGTGTTGGAAGGACATTGGTCTACTGAGACCCTGTAAGACTGCTGCGTGACCTCTAGTAAGCTTTTAGCCTGCATATAGAAACTTTTATTATTTTTATGTTTTCTCTGTAATGCTTTCACCTTAAGAATAAATGTGCTTGCTTATAAAGAGCTGTGTGATAACTCATAACTGCTGGCAATTACAGCTGTTCATAGCCTTCAGAGAGAAGGCAAAGAACAGATGCAGGAATATTTAGGCAGTCTGGCTTGCCACTAATATCACAGTGGTGTAGACAGGGAACTGTGCAGCCTGAGAAAAATCCCAGTCGGAAGGGGGTGAGAGACAGGTCTCTATCCAAGAGAGATGGTGACTGAGGAACTGGGAGCCTGGAGTTGGTGCCCTCAAGGGACCATGGAGAGGGAATACAGGTGCAGTTGCCCTGAACTGTGATAGCATCCACTCTAGTATATCCGTACTGGTAAACTAGTCCTATTGTAAACATAGTGTAGAGTATTAAAGAGCCCTCCACCCTGTTTTCCTGTAACTTGTCATAGTCTTTGTGACTATGGAATTTTTCAGAAGGGGTGATCTCTGAAGTGAGGTAGACAAGGTGGTGATTGTGGTGGTAGCAAGACACACCGTGTTTTTCCTAGGCTTTAGTTTCAGTGCCCTGAAAGGGGGGAGCACTCCATTCCTTGTAGTGAAGGTGTGTGGGAATGTGTCTTTACTGTGCTAGAGCCTGCAGTCTGGATAGGCAGAACTAATTGCTTCTTCACAACCCAGGAACTCCCAGGGCAAGTATCCCTTGAACATCCTGGTATTTACCTGCTACCAAGATCCTGATGTCTAAAGCAGAATAAGGCAAATGGAAAGGTAGTTCAGTGTGCAATCCACCCAAGGATGCTTAATGGTGGTGATGCTGCTGACCAAAACGCATCTTTACTTGCAGTAAGTATGGGACAACTCAAGTGACCATTTAGGGGAAACAGGCTTTCTTTCCAGCATGCCTCTTTTTTGAGAAGGATCTAGTCTTTGGAGAGCAGGCTGGGAATTGTAGTTCCAGCACTGAAAATGAAGTTGGCCATTTTGGCAGATACACAACAACATTAAAGGCTTTCTCTAATCTTCCTCAAGTGAATAGAATTGAAGAGATGGTTAATGAGTATTCAGCAAACCTGTATCTATATAAAACTGTAGGCTTGGGGGAAGTGTACCCTAGAGTTTAAAGAGAACTAACAAATGAAATCTCGGCTCTTCTGAAAATCATTCTTAAATAGTGTGGAGCCAGGAAAAGTTTGCAGTGAATTTGCTGACTTCCGTGCCATTAATGCAGTGCTGAGAGATTTTAACATAATTTTTTTGCATACAATAATTTGGAGGGTAGTAATTCATTGTCAGTCACTGGAGATGGGAGCAGTGTCTTGAAGCTAAAGATTGAAACATGTTTAGTTAGGTGTAAAGGAATGTCTCTCTCTTAATGGTTTTATTGCCTCTACTTAACTTTCAGAGTAAAACAACAGGCCTTAGTGGTGGTGGCATATTAGTGAAAACACTTGGAGCACAATGGCAGAATAGATAGTGTTCACTTTTAGCTGTGGAACACGTTTTTTAAAAAGGTTCAGGATATCTTCTTAACTTATATTTGTTCCTTTTGAGGGATTTATTCCTTGAGGGATTTAGTCCCGTTGGCATAGTGTCTTTTATCCACTGCTTGTCAATAATGTCTTCATAACCTGGATAGTACTTTTCGTCCTGAATGACTCCAATGTGCTTTTCAAACTATATGTACAAGAATCACTTAACCTGCTATGCCACTGAAATTCAGCTATCTCATGGATTAAACAGCACCCAGCATGGCATTACAACAGCATAGAACAGGAAGTAAAGAATATTTACAAGTAATAGGTAACCCACTCTGGATTGAATTAAAAAACAAACAGAAAATAGTCTAGTCCTAATATATTACCTAAACTTTTCCTCATTTAGCTTCAAGCTGTTGCTCTTTGTCCTAGCCAACAGTGAGACAATGGAAAAGAATCCCAGCGGAGGTGATCAAAGTGCCATCTCTGCACTTTCTCATGATCAACTTAGATACAAGATGTTGGTATGTGTAGAAGAGGGAGACATCCTGCAAAGTGCAGGATTCAGAGCGAGTGACCCAAACAGTCTAACTGGCCCTAGTGTCTGTTGCTCTAGCACTGAACATAGCTTTCGGAAAAACCTTGAAAGATGCTGTCTGCAGCTAACAGAGAATGCATCGGCTAAATCAGTCAGGCTTGAACCTCCTGTGATGTTTACTTTAACATCCTTCCATAATGTTCCCAGATTTCTCTGCATTCTTCTATTTCGCATCATTGTAAGATTTTGGTGTCTCATTACTGAAGTGTTAGGTCTGTGCTCTCTATCGCTAGCTGTTAAATTAACCTCTAGAGAGCTATGCCAGTATGTCATCCTGTCTGAAATCCCCTTGCCCTGATGCTCTGCCTATCAAAGAATAAAACTTTAAGCACATACAGAGCTTTACATCTAGTCATAACCATTGTTTCCTTTAGCACATCCGTCTTCCTCCTGCATTGCTCTAGACTCTTATTTCTAAGTCCATTTTAAAATAGGACCCCCTCATATATCAGTATATCATGGGCCTGTTTAATGGGGCTCAAAGCTTTAGTGAAACACGGTTAGATTTGGTGCATGCACAACCTGTTCTTGTGCTGATTCCCCCCCCCCCACACACACATTTGTTTCTCCCTTTTGGTGCACAAGGAATTGATCCTTTTACCATGTTTATTCCCGTACTCCAAATTCCTATAGTAGGGCCTCAGTATGTTAGACTGGAGGCTTGTTGGTCATATGTCATATGGAAAATTTGTTCTTTTTATGAGATTTGTTCATTGAACAGGTATTGGTTTGGGTGAAGCTATAAGCTACAGTGTGGCAAGAGGAATAATTTTCCACTGGTGAATAAATTTCCCTAGGTTAGCACTTCTCACCTTGTGAGCTTCATATCTGTAGGTAGCATAAACACATAACAGCTTCAAAAGACAAACTCCCTCAGCAACTTATCAATGTGTACTGGGGTGTCAGGCGCTGCTGTCTGTGTGGGCTCCATTCCTCCCATCCCTACCCCTCCCTCGCTCCTTATCTGATTGATGTGGCTTTTCATGCTGTCATTCTCCCTGGGACTACATTTTTTCGTTTTGCTCTTCCGGATTGTCTCCCCATTGAAACAAAAGGCCAACTCGTTTCCAGTGGTGCAGCACCAGGCTGTGCTGTCTCAGAGGGGCTGGGGGATTCTCTGCATCTCGTTCTGTCGGAACCAACGGGGAGCTTTAGTGGCTTCACAAGCAATGCTTTGAACCGCCGCCAGATCGCCTCAGCTGCTGTGCGAGCAGAGTTCAAAGCCCTTCTGTGAGTAGATGCACAGTACTGTATGTGTAAAAGGACAAGGAATTTTAATCTGTGATTCCCTACCCCACAGGAGTGCCTGACGACTGCTTCATGCAGGGTGACCAGACAGCAAGTATGAAAAATCAGGATGCGGGGGAGGGGGGGTGTAATAGGAGCCTATTTAAGAAAAAGACCCAAAAATCGGGACTGTCCCTATAAAATCGGGACGTCTGGTCACCCTAGCTTCGTGCCAGGCTTCTCTCTGCCTCCCTCTGGACACCACTATCTCTACTTTATTTCTGGGATTTCAGAGTAAGGTGGAAGCTTTTCAGATAGGAGATGTGAAAGGAGGTGAAAAGAGCTGTGCTGTTGGACCCTCTATTGTATAGGACCCTGCTTTGCTCACCTGTGGCTGCAGACAGCCTTGTTGCATGCTGATTACTATCTGTCTAGTGCTCACCATGCTCAGCAGTGAAGCTCTTGCTTTCAGTGTAGATTTATTTACATTTCTCTGCGTGTGTGTAAAATTCCAGTGTCCTCATGTTCACAAACTGATTTGAGAGGTTTTGGAAACTCCAAGGGAAGAGAAAAGAGCCACTGCTACAAATGACTGTTCAGCCATCCACCGGCTGTGCAGCCCAGCTGCCTTTTGAGGAAGGGCCAGCTCACTTCTTACGTGTCTTTGTGAAGATTTGCTCTAGGGCTTGTGCTTTTCCTCCCTTCCCCTTTTTCTCTGGTGTGTTTCCTTAGCTTTTTGGCTATCAGAATTATCAGACCAAACTTCCTGGACACCTGGAAGAGATTCCACTTCACTTTGAAATGTGCCTTTTAAAGGTAGGGAGTTGGAAAGCATTTGTAGTGTTTCACATCAATTGTCATTTATACTCTAGCAGGTACAAGGGAGCTTGTCTCTGGCTTGCTTTTGTGCACAGTCATTTGACTGTTGATTTAGTAAATCTTCATCTGCAAGAGCCATGCTGCAGGAGAGGGGATGGAGAGGCTGCAGTACAGTAACTGCATTAGGTGATTTGGCTTGTCATGGCCATTAAGGCTCTTTGTTAGCTCTCTCTCCTCCTCCTCCTCCTCTCTGCCCCTCGCTGATAGGCTGTTGCTTTGTCTTGGATTGCTACTGGGTTAAATTTAGGTTCTAAAAAGTGCTGGATAAAAGGAGGAATCTGACTGATTGCCCAGTGTGGAGTTCAGATATTTTCTTGGTGGCTCACGGTGCATCGGAACAGCACAGGGATCCTACTGTAACTGCACATCTTGTCCTAGGCTATTAAACTCACTTATACTACAAGTAAACACACTCTTGACCCTTTGTCAGTCAGTCACCTTAGTCCTGGGTAACCAGAGTGCTCTGGGGAGGAACACATTGCAGCGAAATCAGTAAGTGGTGGAGTCATTTTAAAGACCAGAGAAATGAGAGAAGGAAAATTTAAAAATCAGGTTAGATCTTGTCGATTCCCCAAGGGCCAGGGCAGGATTGTTCTCTACATTATGTTTTCTAGTGCTTTATCATACAGCTGTTTAAATCTTCATTTTCATGTCAGGAGCAAAACCAGAGGCTTTAAAATTAATGTTTGGTAACTTGAAAGCTTCGAAAGAGAGATTCATATAAATGTATATGAAGAATAGAGAATAAAATTAGTGAAAGCAAAGCCTTGAGTAACTGTATCACAGATTCTTCAGTGTTGGTTTTCTGGGGAGAAGGATCTAAATTGGTCTCCTAGAGGATTTCTCTCCCATCACAGGACTCCATAATGCAGCTGCCATCCTGCTGGTCGAGGGACATTAGATGGAACTTAATTCCAAGACCATTAACAATGTTCTTTAATCAACCAGTGAAGTTCCTGTTCAACAACATACAGTGCTGACACCACCTGATGGGCCAAGTGCACACCTTCTGCGTCACAGCCCACTGCTCCTGGCCTGGGGAGCGAGACACTGGGTTTAGGACCCAGGCCAGAAACCTCATGCTGGGCAGGTTCTTTATCTGACTGTTACTAGAATAGAGATGGTACGGATGGGGTGCTGTTTTCCAAGTACTGTAATTGAGTAAATGTGGTTCTCACAATATATTGTATGTTCCCCCACAGTGGGGATATGTGGGAGATGAGAGGTGATTTTCTGTTTTCTCCTCTGGCCTCAGTTTTCTTGCTGCTTTAAATGTAGGTGAAGGGTGAGGAGAAGGTGGAATATGCCAGGGCTATTCAGTGCATGTCTGCTGCTGGAATACAGTAGAGCAGCACAAGACATCTGAGCTGTGGATCTGATGTGTGTCTGGATAGTGAGCAGCAGTGCTTGTTGCACTGGAGTTCTTTCCCTGCATTGCCACAGGAGGACTACTCATACTTTGCCTTTCTATAACCCCTTAAATCCAAAGATCTCAAAGGGGATTAATGAGGCATGTATTTTTGCCATCCCCATTTTACACATGAAGAAACTGAGGCACAGAGTGTGACCAGCCTGTCAAAAGTCACATAGTGACAGAGCCAGGAATCTTGCCTCCCATTTCCCTGCTGCAATCATTAGACAACACCCTAAAAGGCTTATCTGTTTTCATTATTTGGAAGCAGTGATTATAAAAATAAAAATGATCATTCTGCTCTCCATCATTCTGTGATCTCTGAAGCACACAGTCTGCCTGTCTTATGTGGATTCTCAGCAGTGTAAAGAAGCAAAATCCTACACAGAGCTAGAGTCGTTAGCCCCATTACTATCCCTAACACCAAAACAACCATTTTACAAGCCCAGTAGCATGTCTCAGGTTGTGTATGGCAGGCACTTTTCAGGTGTTGCAGCCATGCGTCTCCAAACACAGATGAGGTCTGTTCACATGACCTCACGCTCTGTCAGGTAGTATTGCTTCAGGGTGTGTAGATGTGATTGTGTACTTACCCCACCCCACACACCTGGGCCTCTTGGAAGTTCTCTTCTTCAAGTACTGCCATAGGCAGTGGAACTAGGGGTGTTACTGCACCCCTTGACTTGAAGTGGTTTCCATTATATCCAGGGTTTACAGTTTGGTTCAATGGCTCTCAGCACCCCTACTATACAAATTGTTCCAGCACTCCTGGTGTGTGACCTCTGCAGCTGTACTAAAATAGGATGGAAACAACAGGAGTACTTGTGGCACCTTAGAGACTAACAACTTTATTTGAGCATAAGCAAAAGTCTTTAAGGCGCCACAAGTACTCCTGTTCTTTTTACTGATGCAGACGAACACAGCTGCTACTCTGAAACCTAGAATAGGGTGGGTATTTCAGTAGCTGTCATGCTGCAGAGTGCTTGTTCCCTGGCAATGTTTCATGAGGGAGTATCTCTGTGCCCATAAGACTTTAGGTCTGTTTGAAAGCTGGCAAAGTCAATTGTCCTCAGATGGGAGACTGGTATGTATGGAATATCCCCTATGGACTGGGACAGTTATCTTGTCCCATTCAGCCCCTTTAAGCATGCTGGCTCCTGCACCTTATTGTTCCAGAGTCTGCTAAAGCATACACAGGCTGTCTTCTCTCTGCCAGCAGCGTCTTCTGCCGTGCAGGCAGGATGAGTGACTGGGAAGCTCGTTCCCAAACATCCAGTTCTATACCAGCTTGAGAATGTGCCGCGTCCTGTCCTGCCTGTGGAGAGGTGGATGAGGAGAGCATCCCTGATGCTGATTCCAAATAGGATGCCAGGGATCCCAGAGCTGCAATTCCTCTTGCTCATTCATGCGAATCATCTGCTAAACATGCAGGGTTGGGGGAAGAGATGAAAAGCAAAGTCTATGAACTGAGCCTGCTTACATACATAGGATGAGCCCAGGCATGAGATGAAAGGAAGGTGCAGAGCTCTTGCTTATCTAATACTCCCTCAGGGCAGTACCAAACTCACTGTAGAGCAAGCAAGCCAGGTGCAGGGCTGGCAGACAGAGACCCCACATTGTTCTATGTGAATACGGTTGGTCCTGGAATGTTTCATTGTGAATCTGTAGCTATATTTAATGCAAAATATTCCTTCGAGGGATTTGTTTTCATTGCTAACCATTTCAGAAGTTACATTCAAGCCAGCACCGTGCCTTCTCCCATGCAAAAGGCAGTAAGGTTTGGGGTTAATTCACAGCAGAAAGGGTGCACTTATCTTTCACTCTGTTACATGTGCTGGGGTGATGTAAAGTCCCTGCTCTGTAAAACAGCAAACGGGGTTGGGAGAAGGAGAAGACAAAAGTAAGACATTAACCTCTTCATTTGCTTTGTGTTCCTATTTGGGAGAGGTTTTTTTGTGGCATTCCCTGGTCCTTAATGGCCACTGAATGATACCAGTAGAAGCTTTGGGGAGTAGGAAGCCTTTTTACATTGAAAATTAAAATATCAATTTTATCATGTGGTGGCCACACATGTAAGCCCGGAGGGAAGGGGGAGAGCATCTTGCATAGGTCACTAGCGTCCCCCTCTGGCCTACATACACAGCTTCTCTGATAGGGGCTCCAGAGGGAGGGGGAAGTGATAAGGCACGACATGGGCTGTCTTGGGGTTGGTCTAGATTTCTTGGTTCATTTCACTCACGTTGAATTGGTTGATTGAAATTAGCCTGGTGCTTAGTTTTGGCTCCTCAAGTTGGGATACATGGAAGAGATAAGGGGTATCTTTCTGTAAGAAATAGGAGGCCAAAAATAGCATCTCCCTTTGTTGTTTTTTTGTGCCTTTCCAAAGTCCTGTGTAGTTTTGTATATATGGGGTTTTAGTCAAAGCAAATGCCCCCACCCTCAAATAAATGCCATTCCCAGCAGTTTAACCTCCATATCCCAATACCAGAGTGGCACATGAGTGTCTGCAGCTCTCCCTCCCCCCAGCTAATGATGGGTGCAGTTCAAGAACTGAGATAGGTGCAATGGAAGGAAAATAATTTCTCTCATCCATGGGGTTGTTATAAACAAGTGTGTAAAGCTAGAATTGTTTTTCTAATTGGAAACTGCTGAGGGATTTTCCACCTTGTAACTGTCTCAAATTTCATAATCCAGAATGTTACAACAGAGCAGACAGCAATGAAAATCTCTCTTTACCAGTGTACAGAGGTGTGCAAGTTGCCCTCAGTCGTGTTAGAATAATAGTTCACATTAATATAGCTCTTTCCATCTGAGTGCCATGCAGACCTCATTTTTCACAGCACCCCAGTGTAGTCGTATCCCCACTTTACAGAAGGGGTAACTGCAGCACAGGAAGTTCATGTGTCTTGCGCAGAGTTGTACCACACAGTCAATAGCAAAACTGAAACTAGAACCAGAAGTCCTAACTCTCACCCCACTCCCTCCCAGTGAGCATATTATCATAGCCGACGTGAGCAGTGAATCTGTGACCTTGCCTCTGGTGCTTGTGGGCTGGGGACCAAACACGGAGCAAAGACCCAAATATCCCATTCTGCTTCTGTCTGTTCGATGCTGCTGCTCTTCCCTCATCCCTTCTCCTGAGTGTTCAAGGAGACATGGAGGCCAGTAGCACTGAAAGGGCCATCCTCATTACATGCATTTCCAGAAGTTGGCCTTTCTTACAGGCTTTTTTCTCAGCTCAAGATTCATCATTTCTGTACTCAGGAGAACTAACTATCTGATAACCTCTGCAGAACAGGAGAAGATTGAGGCCCCAGGGTGTGTTGGAATGTGTCAGAAAAGGGCCCCAGTATTAACTACACTGGCAATGTGCGTGATAGCAGCATCTTTCTGGACAGCCCTTATGCACACCCCTTGGCTTTGCTCAGGGAAAGTTATCAGTTACTGCTAGTAAAAGGCTGCCCCCCAGAGCAGAAGGAATCAAGGGGATTGAAACGAGAGGGTTGCTTTGGTTGATTTCCTGGAACTGAAATTAGAGATGTTTGTCAAGCTGATGCCCCAGTGTGGCTGAGGGCAAGATACACCTTGTTACAGCACTGAGGTGTACCTTTCAACTTGTGTGTTTGGCTGTGTTTCCCTCCTTCTCCCTCTCCATTTTGAGCAGGATTCTGAAGGTGGAATGCGCAGGTTCTTTCAGAGTTTGACAGGCTCGCTCAAGTGAAGAGCTGGGGCTGAGATGCATTTGCCTGTGACATGTTGTATGGTCGCTCTGGATAAGCTGGAATGGAAGGTGCAGGCACAAGAGAGGTGAAGTGCAGTCAAGAGGCAGCGCAACAACAGCGAGGCTGAGTGCTGACAGGTATAGCAGATTGGGAGTATATTGTTTGAATAAAGGTCACCAGCTTGCATCAACCAGCCCCGACTTAGTAGTGTTGAAGGACAGCTTGGTGCCCCAAGGTGGGGTTGGGGTGCAGTCTGTGAACTCTTTGAGTGATTCTGAAAATGCTGGTCACAGCTCCATAGTTAAGTTTGAGTTTTGCACTTGAAGTAGAGACTCGGTCTCTTTGTTATGTATGAAAAACACAACCTGTCTTCTCCGGCATGAATGCCAAAGTGATTGTGTGAGAATTTAAAAGTCATTTTTTGCCTTGAATAACCTCAGTAACAGAATAACAGACTCTTCAGACTTCTCTTGTAGCTTAAAATTGTGTAATTCTTGGGCACTGGCTGCACCGAGCAAGGTATAGAAATGCAGGTAGGTCACCCAGACAGCCTTAATTCTGCCCTGTGCAGTGACACCATGAGGGGAAAAAGAAAAAATATCCTCTTCATTTTAAACCTGAGTTTAATCTAATCTGGGGCTATAGTGAGGTACATTAACCAAAATCAGATAGTTATTGTCTGACATCACTATAGAGCAAAGTTAAAATTGTTGGTGCCCTAACAGTGTATTTTTGTACTTTCTTCAGAGTAGCCAGTGTACATTAGTACCAGATTTACCATGGAGTCAGGCCCACTATTGAAAGGGGCCCCGGCCTGCTCTTCTCCGCCCCATGCTCTCTTGTGGGGTCAGAAGCTTGATGTTATCGGCTGCTGGGGCTCTGTGGCAGGCTTTGCCGGCAGCCAAGCTCCGCCCCTATTCTTTCCCCAGCGTGCTATGTCCCCCCGCCCCCCCCCCCGACCTCCGGTCACCTATCAGCTGCTTGCCGGCAGGAGGGGGAAGGAGGAGCGGAGCTGCAGCACACACACCGCTCCGGGGAGGAGGAAGAGAAGAGGCGGGGGCGAGGCCTCGGGGAAGGGACTGGAACTGGGGCAGACCCTCTCCAGCCCCCTACGTGAGCACCCCACAACCCCAGCCCACACCACAGCCCTCTGCCCACCCTGACCCTGCACCTCTTCACATACCCCGAGCCCCTTGCCCCCCCACATACCCCAAGCCCCTGCCTGAACTCCTGCACTCCCCCACACCCAGTCCCCCTGCACCTTCCTCACACCTCCCAGCTCCGACCTGCACTCTCCTCACACCTCAGCACCCCGTCACACACCCCTTGCCCTGACCCCTGCACGCCCCAAACCTCCCCAGCCCTCTGCCCTGACTCCTGCACCCCTTCACATCTCCCCAGACCCCTGCACCCCCCTCACGCCCTCAGCCCTGACCCCTGCACCCCCACATGTCCCCAGCCCCTGCCTTGACTCCTGCACCCCCTCACATTCCCACCCCCATCCTGAGAACCAAACAGAAACTGCCCCACGTAAGCACTCCACACCCCAACCTCCTTCCCCAAACCTGAGCCCCCTCCCTTGCCCTAGCTCCTGGCCAGACCCTGCACCCCAACATTTTTTTACAATATTTGGAAAGATCATTAAGTGGTCCATCGAGATCCTCTGTTATTTTCAAGTAGTCTGTGGAAAAATAAGTTAGACTACAAGAACAATCAAGGTACCTCACTTTATTTTCATTTACTTCCTAATACTTAGAGAAGGAGGATGAAGAAAAAAAGATGAAAAACGGAGGCGGGGGGAGATAAGAGAGAATGTTCTTTTTCTTGGCTGGGTCCCAAGGAGGAACCCCAAAAATGAAGCTGAGCACAGGGCTGTGGGTCCCCACTAACTCTAAATCCACCACTGGCTGTCTCGTCACCTGTGCTGGGGATACTGTCGGGGCAGTGTAACCACTAGGCGAACTAGGCTGCCGCCTAGGGCGCCATGATTTGGGGGCACCAAAAAGCAGTGCCCCCCCCATTTTTTTACACTACAGTGGAGTCACATCTTACGCGGGGGTTAGGTTATAAAGTCACCGGGTAAGAGGAAAATCATGTATAGTGAAAATTACCATAAAGTAAGGTATACACAGTATACACTAGAACAGGGGTCCTCAACCTGTGGCACATGAGCCAATTTTTTTTTAATGTCAGGCTATGGGTCCCTGCCGCCGCTGAGCCTGCTGCTGACCTGGGGTTCCATTCACTCAGCCAGCAGTGGTCGGAGCTGGACCAGCAGCGGGCCAGCTCCTGCCAGCTGGGGTCCCAACCGCCAGCCCCGCTCAGCCTGCTGGGGTCCCTGCCAGCTCTGCTCAGCCTCCTGCTGGCCTGGGTGAACAGTCTGGGGTTCCGTTCATGCAGGGTTCTATCCGCCGGCCTGGGGTTCTGTTCACCCAGGCTAGCAGGATGCTGAGCGGAGCCAGCGGCCAAGACCTTGACTGGCAGCAGGCTGAGCAGGGCCGGTGGCTGGGACCCTGGCTGGCAGGAGTCGGCAGACAGAACCCAGACCGGCAGCGGGCTGAGGTTCCAGCCTCTGGCCCTGCTCAGCCCACTGATGATCTGAGGTTCCAGCTGCAGGCCCTGTCCTGCTGCTGCGGGAGGAGGGGCAGCTCAGTGCAGAGAGAGACAAAGAGAATGGGCTAGAACCAGGTAGGCACCCACTCTATGTGGGCAGGGGTAAGGAGAATCCTGTTTACCCCCTCCCCAGCCCTGCTGCGCGTGCAGTTTGCCCCTGACCCCTCCCTAGCTCCAGAGACCAACCCTAGCTCCTGCCCCACTGTGCTTTTACCCCCGGCCCCTTTTACAGTCATTCCCCAGGGAGGCCCACAAATATGTTTGGCGCTGGGCCCATAAAAAGTTAATCTGGCCCTGTGTACAGAGATTCAATGATTTTTAGCTATATGGCAAGTTTGAAGAGTCTGTATATGCTGTTACTGAAATA
Source organism: Chelonoidis abingdonii (assembly GCF_003597395.2). Taxonomy (NCBI): domain Eukaryota; kingdom Metazoa; phylum Chordata; order Testudines; family Testudinidae; genus Chelonoidis; species Chelonoidis abingdonii. Next base: position 14,420,407 of record NC_133784.1, read on the forward strand.
GTTTCCGTACCTTTAATATGTTTGGATTTCTTTTAAGTTTTAGCCTTGACTCTGAAATTCCTGGATTTGTGACACTTGTATTTAGGATATTACATCATTCCGATAGCATATTTTAATTAATTAGCTGATATTTAACCATAACTCCAGTTCAGTGTAGTTTTTGCCTGGGATCTATAAAATGTGGCTGTGATACCACACAATGGTTAATTGATTCTCTCGCCACAGGAAATACGCTACCATTGGGCTGGCAGTGAGCATTGGGAGACCATAGTTAGGCAATTTCTTTGCATGTGTGCACTCTGTTTGACTTCTTTCTCATTTCCCAAATGTTGCTTCTCTGGCAAAAGATGCTGGTTAACACAGATGCTAGAGCAGGGTGAATAACAGATGTTTGGTTCACTGGGAATTTCAAAAAAGAAAAGTTCATTTCAGGCAGGACTGTCTTTTTGTTCTGTGTTTGTACAGCACTGAGCTCCAGAGGGTCCTTGGCCATGATCGTAGGAACTATGATAATACTAAATAATAATAATTAATTAATGATAATGTGTTGGACCAAGAATGAAAAAAATAATTTCAATTAATTGACTTTTTTGAAAATTTCTATAGGAACAGTTTGGTGAAATTGGTACAATCAGCAAATGTTTCGGTTTAGCCAAATCTGCATTTTTCACCCAAAAAAAGTTTTGGTTGAAAAATGTCACCCAGCTCTATTAGACATACCTCTTTGAGCTGTGAATGCACCAGGTTCACAAGCCAAGCCGCACAGGCTCTGGTCAGTACTTGGATGGAAAGCCACCAAGCTCCATCTAGGCTACTGCAGGAGTAGGTGATTTTTAACAGGCTTCGCGTTTCCTTCCTGAGTCAGTACTGAATCCAGTGCCCCTGAAAGATGATAGGGGAACTGCTGCTGGAAACAGTTTTTCAGATGAGATGTTAAACAGTATAGGTCAGAGGTTGGCAACCCTTCAGAAGTGGTGTGCCGAGTCTTCATTTATTCACTCTAATTTAAGGTTTCATGTGCCAGTAATACATTTAAATGTTTTTAAAAGGCCTCTTTCTATAAGTCTATAATATATAACTAAACTATTGTTGTATTGTAAAATAAATAAGGTTTTTAAAATGTTTAAGAAGCTTCATTTAAAATTAAATTAAAATGCAGAGCCCCCCCGGACCAGTGGCCGGGACCCAGGCAGTGTGAGTGCCACTGAAAATCAGCTCGCGCGCTGCCTTTGGCACACGTGCCATAGGTTGGCTACCCCTGGTCTAGACTTTCACCCCTCTTGTGCTGATTAATGAACCTGTGATGTGATTTGTTTGTTTTTTTTAAAGAAGTGGGCAGCTAGCCCTGGATAAATTCTGCCTCCCTAAGCAGTTGCTCCTAGCTTACCTCTGTGCTTTGCTTTCCCCCCTCTCACTTGTTGTTGCTCCCTTCATCTCCTCCCACGCTCCCCTTTGCACCATTTTTTGTGCTCCTCCTTTGCTTAGAACAGTCTCTGTTATTCTCTGCTGAACCCTCTGTCTCCTTCCAGCAACTATTCCCACTTTGTTTTCCTGATCAATAATCACTCTTTATGCTCCTTTCCCATTACTGTTGTTCCAGATCTTGTCTCTTATCTACGACTACAATTACAGAACCAGTTTCTCCTCCCTTGGTTTTCACACCTCAACTGCTAGAACAGGGCCTCATCCTCCCTGATTGAACTAACTTCGTTATCTCTAGCTTGCTTGCTAGCATATATATACCTGCCCCTGGAAATTTCCACTACCTGCGTCTGACGAAGTGGGTATTCACCCACGAAAGCTCACGCTCCAAAACGTCTGTTAGTCTATAAGGTGCCACAGGATTCTCTGCTGCTTTTTCAGGGCAGGAAGCACTTCTGACTTGGTTTTGTAGAGCACTGTATGCATTTTAAGCACTGTGTACATGATTAGTAGTAAATTCTCCTTACAGTTTTATTTGAGTGCAGTGTTCTTCACTAAACTGTCATGTACTGTTATCTGTGTGCTGTTAAACAGCTGCCATGTTTTGTCCTAAGGGAAATGCTACGTGAGTAAAATTAGTACTGGTATTACAGCCCCTGCCAGCCTCTAGGTTGCTAGTATAGATAGGGTTCAGGTGTATTCACATAGATTTCATGGCACAGTGGTAAAAACACATGGATCCAAATACCGTTGCTCCTCTGGTGGTGACAGTTGCTATTTCTAGTGTAGACAAGGCCCTAGCGGTGGGTGTAGAGATTTCTCGGTGTATGACTGTTCTTTATAGTGTACAAAATGCTTTGGGATCCTTTAAAGTGAAAGATACAATGTAAACATAAGAGTCCGTTGTTAAGATTTTTGTGCAGAATGAACTCCCACCTTCTACACTCTGGAACACATCTCTTCTTTAAAAACATTCAAGGAAGGTCATGAGACCCACTATACTGGTGTAATCATGCTGCTTGGATATCAGGGTTCAAATGTTGGGTTCAGTTGGCAGCTCGTATGTGTTTTACATGCTGAAGAAAACAAAGTCTAGAATTAGACAAATTGGTTCCATTCTCTAGCGGGTCTTGGAGTTTAGTCTTCCTCAGTAAGGCTGAAATCTGCCTCTCTGTCTGTGGAGAGATTCTGGTTTCCAGCTTCTCCGACCCTCCCCAATCCAGAGTCGAGTGCAGCGCAATTTAAATAATTGATTTACATCAGATTGAGGCTTTGTAAAATTAATTTGAAAATGTGTGTTATGACTATTTGATTAAATTTATAATAAACTAAGCCGTAAATACTGTGTTTTTTTGTGGTTTATTTAAGCCTCTGCTAGCAGGGTATCTTATCTGAATTTGCAGAAATACCATAGGTAAAAAAACAAATACTGAAAATTAAGGAACCTGCGAACAATTAAGCAGGTATGTAAGTGTACTCATATGAATCACCCCATTGACTTCAAAGTTAAAATTAAGCATCTGTTTAATTGCTTTCAGCATCACAGGCTACAATTGTACTTTAAGAACTTTTTTCTTAGTGGCATAAAATCTTCCAAATAAAATTGCTTCAGTATTAACGGTGAAAATTATTTAGGCTGTCTGAACTTTAACCAAGTTTACTGGGAAGTGCAAAGGCTGATGGAGGAACAAAGCCTGGTCACAGTATCAAAGCTGCTTGACATGTGGAAGGTTTCAGAGTGGTAGCCGTGTTAGTCTGTATCAGCAAAAAGAACGAGGATTACTTGTGGCACCTTAGAGACTAACAAATATAATATGGGCTATTTGCAGTTTTGTGATTCAGTTTTTGTTGTTTTCACAGTAATGACATTAATGAGGCCTTGGACTTGTCTTTTTAGCATAGAGCAGCATTTTAAATGTGAAATTTCACAGTAGAAAAAAATCTGTAGGTGAAATCAAAAATTCTACTTGCTGTTCATTAGTTAATTAAAGAAACAAGAACAAAACACCCACTTGGGCAATTAAAGTCTGTAAAATGTGAAGAAAATGAAAAGCTAGCAACATGTAATTACAAAATCAATTTTAAATAAAAATTATTATTTAAATTTAAAATCCAGCGCTTTTATTTATTGGTTTTAAATCATAATTTTTATCTACCCTTGGTTGAGTAGTGTCTAAGCACAGGACCTTTCTGTGTGGAGAGCGTTCATTCGTAAAAGGAGGGTGTTGGATTATTTTGTAAGGAGTAGTGGTAAATCTGGTGGTAATGCAAACCTTGTACTGTGTGTGTTTGTCTGCAATCCTGTGATATTTTTTTTAATGATTATGAGTGCAGATGGTGTGAAAGATGAAATAATTCCACCCACATAGAGGAAGACAAATTTAACGATAGCTTCCAGCTCTCTATTACCCATATGCCTGCTCTTCCAGCAGGCGCATTCGCACTGTCTCTCATGCCTCTTCCCCAAGCTGCTATGCTGTCCTCCTCCAGATCCTTCCTTAAGACTCACTTCCGCCATGCTGCCTGTGAAAAACGGGCAGCTGATACCAGGGGTGCCATTTGCTAGGGGGCAAGAAGGAGGTATTTGCCCCCTCAATTTTGATTTGTCCCCTACTGGCTTTTCATAAGTCTATATGCTTTACTTTCCCCCTACACCCCACAAACTTTGCAGGATCTAGTATAATCACATATAATATTCCATATGCTGAGAGTTTTTCACCCTGCCCAACCCCCACATGTTTCTGAAATGATGCCCCTAACTGATACAGGCAAGGCAGCAGTGATTACTGATGACATTCGGTGTCTCTTGTCTGTTTATATATCTTTGAAGAATCCAAACTCCCCTCATGCCTGCAGATTGCTTGCCTGACTAAGTCCGTGTAACTCACCTTCCTGTCACCATAACTGTGGTCATCCTCACCCTTCCCTTCCTTGTAACACCCACTTACTGCATTTTGTCTTAATTTGGAGTGTAATCTGTTTGCAACTGGGCTGTGTCTTGCTATACAACACCCAGCCTACTGAAACACTGATCTCGGTTGGGGCCGCTGGGTACTAGTGTATTTATTACAGTTAATAAATGATATTAACCTCCCAGAAACCAGTTAAACAGGTATGAAAAGCTTAAATAGAATCCTTTTCCTTTTCATTCTTGATGAGACCGTCTCTAAAGGGAGACCAGACCAAAGCAGACTTTACTGTAAGGAAGGTACTTCACATTTCTCAATCTCCCTGTCACGTTTTGTCAGCTGCTTTTAAAGCACTAGCGAGCACCAGAGCCTATAGCAGTGACATACTATGCAACATCAGTGTTTATAAGACGCTTTCTTGGGAGAGCTCACTCCTTCTCTGGAAGCAGCACATAATTCATTCCTCTCCTAGCCCCTTAACATTATTGAGTCAGTAGGTACTGAAGCTAGCCCTGGCTACTGGATATGACTATATGGACTCCCAGTGGCCTAGTTTGGGCTCTGCACATTGGGCCCAGTCTGCAAAAGATGTAGCAGCAGCATATGCTTGTCCAGGAGATCCTGAATTTGCAGGGTAACAGGGAGATTTCACACCTTAGGGGGTTCTGTAGCATGATAGACGCCATGTGTGAAGAGCAGAGGAGATAGTGACCACTCTGGTCCTGCTCCTACGACCTTTAAATTCTACAAAGAGCTGTACGCAATACTTGGGGGCAATCCCACTTCTACTGCAACGACCACCATGGACACTTCCAAGCCCAGTACAGCAAGGAGGTGGGAAGGAGGAGGAGGAAAGCGTGAGCGATGGTGCTGAGGAGGCGGGAGACACCCCGGAATCCCTAGATGCATGCAGGCAGGAGCTCTTCTTGAGCCAGGAGGAAGGCAACCAGTCACAGAGTCCAATGCTTGGGGAAGGACAAACAACAGAGGAGGTTCCTGGTAAGCAACTTCCTTTTTGGGAAGGAAGTTTTTAGGTATGGGCTCTTTGGGCGAGGAGCGTAAGGGCTGCAGGCATGCCTAGATGCGGAATAGCACATTGATGTGGTCTATCATATTGCGGTAATCGGCATCAGTGATCTTTTCAAAAGTCTCCGCCAAAATGTGGGCAATGCGCCTGCGCAGGTTTATTGGGAGAGCCAATGTGGTTTTTGTCCCAGTCAGGCTAACATGTCCACGTCACTGTGGGGTGATGGGCACGGGAGACCATTGCTGCACACAGGCAAGATGCATATGGGCCAGGGCGGAAGCCGCATTGCAGGAGAGGACCCTCCCTTGCTTCCCTCGTCACCTTTAGCAGCTAGATATCTTCCCGGATAAACTCCTGTGGAGAATGTTGGGACAGTGTTCAGTGTAGGTGCCCCCTGCAGCTGTTGGCTCTCCCCAAGGCACAGAAACCTAGAGAACAGTACAGTCATGAAACAATCAGTCCTCATGGACCCTGTGCTTACTCACCATTTCTGGGACTCCCGTAGATTATGTGCACTTGGTTCGGGACAGGCAAAGTATGTTTTTTGTGATTGCCCTCCTTAAGTGCGGGGGAATCATTGCTCTGTCTGGTGTGTACAGTGCTGCCTCTGTTAAGTGTTGCATTTTGCCTGTTTAGGTGCAACCTTGAGATCTTAGCTGTCATTCTTATCACGGGCTGACAAACTGAAAAGACTCCAGAAGAGGCCATGTAAAAGCAAAGAAGACATGATGCATGAAGTCATGTAGCAGTCTGTAAACGAGAATCGAAAGGCACAGAAGTGGAGGGAGAGCGAAAGGAGGATCCGCCAGGAAAATGCAACGCACCAGCGGCAAAGCACGGAACAGCTGATTAGCATAATGGAGTGCCAAGTGGACTCTATCCAGGCGCTCGTCGCCATGCAGGCGGAGTACTACCGCGCTTGCCCCCCCCCCCCGCAGCCGTTGTCCCAAAACTCTTCCCCTTGTGCCCTCATGTACCATCCAACCCACTTTCCCCAGCATCGCCCCCAGCTGTCTCCTACACCCATTGCTTCACCACCCCCCACCAAAACTACAACCCTTATCCACTGCACTCAACGCCCCTAAACATGGAGTTTTTTTACTTTGAAAACATACTTTATTAGTGCATGAAGCAAAATATACCTGAGCCTAGGAAAGCAACAAGCACTGCAAGTCAGTGTACCAAACACAGCCACTGCACTTAACTCCTGTGCAGAGCACCAGACGTTACTGGTGGCTTTCAGCCTCAAAGTACTCCCTCAAGGCATCCCTAATCCTTGCAGCTCCACACTGGGCCCCTCTAATAGCCCTGCTCTCTGGCTGTGCAAATTCAGCCTCCAGGTGTTGAACCTCCAAGGCCCATGCCTGAATGAATCTTTCACCCTTCCCTTCATAAATATTATGGAGGGTAAATAACCGCAGGGATGCTGTCTTCGGCCAAGTTCAGCTTCTCATAAAGAGAGCACCAGCGGCCCTTCAAACAGCCAAAAGCACGCACCACAGTCATTTGTCACTAGCTCAGCCTGTAGTTGAACCATTCCTGGCTGCTGTCCAGGCTCCCTGTGTAGGGTTTCGTGAGCCATGGCATTAAAGGGTAAGTGGAGTCTCCAAGGATCACAGTGGGCATTTCGACTTCCCCTACGGTGATCCTCTGGTCTGGGAAAAAAGTCCCGGCTTGCAGCTTCTTGAACAGGCCAGTGTTCCGAAAGATGCGTGCATCATGAACCCTTCCAGGCCAGTCTGTGTTAATGTCAATGAAACGACCACGGTGATTCACATGTGCCTGAAAAAACATGGAGAAATACCCCTTTCGGTTAACTTATTCAGAGGCTAGGTGAGCTGGTGCCAGAATAAGAATATATGTCCCATCTATTGCCCCTCCACAGTTAGGGAAACCCATTTGTTCAAAGTCAGCCATAATGTCATGCACGTTACCCGGAGTCACGGTTCTTCTGAGCAGGATGCGATTAATGGCCCTGCAAACTTGCATCAACATGATTCCAATGGTCGACTTCCCCACTCCAACTGGTTAGTAACCGATCAGTAGCTGTCTGGAGTTGCTTGCAGATTGCAATAGCCACTCGCTTCTCCACTGGCAGGGCAGCTCTCGATCTCGTGTCCTTGCGCCACAGGGTGGGGGCGAGCTCAGCACACAGTCCTATGAAGGTGGCTTTTCTCATCCGAAAGTTCTGCAGCCACTCTTCGTCATCCTAGACTTGCAGAACGATGTGATCCCACCACTCAGTGCTTGTTTCCTGAGCCCAAAAGCCGCGTTCCATGGTGCTGAGCATGTCCGTAAATGCCGCAAGCAATTTTGTGTTGCACATGACTCGATATCATCGTTGGACTCCTCACTGTCACTTTGGATCTTAAGCAGTAACTCAACTGCCAAATGTGATGTGCTGGCGAGACTCGTCAGCATTTTCCACAGCAGTTCAGGCTCCATTCCCACAGACTAAAAAGGAAGACGAAGTGTGCTCTGCACAGAAACCATTGAAAGATGGCGCCAAATGTGAACGGAAACACAGGGTTTGCTGGGATGCGAAGCGATGCATCACGGGGCGTTGGGACAGGATCCAGAATACCCCACGCCCCCTTCCAATAAGCCACAGCGCCAGAATGGGAAGAGATGCTCTGTGGGATAGCTGCCCACAATGTGCTGCTCCCAATGCCGCTTCAAGTGCCGCGAATGTGGCCACGCCAGTGCGCTTGCAGCTGTCAGCGTGGACAGACTGGAGCGCTTTCCCTGGTGCGCTCTCCGAAAGCTGGTTTAACCCAAAGCGCTCTACATCTGCAAGTGTAGCCATGGCCTGTGTGTGTGGTAGTTAATGGAGCTTCTGTTCCTGCCACTGGGATCCTCTCCCAGGCTGCTTGCCATACTGCATCCCTCTATCTCTACAGTGCTAACATGCCTTCACAAAGTTGAGAGTAGCCCATTCCTAGCCACACACACAACTCTCTCCATCCTGCCCTGATGTCCTGCTGAGGTCAGGGGCTGAGATGTTCCTGCTGTGAATCGTCTGTGAGAGGATGTTCCCAGCAGCAGTTTCCTGGCTGAGTCTCGCAGGGTACCTTGACCATAATGAGGCTTTAGCACCTTTGAATTGCCAGTTGTCAGGAATGGCACAACTGAGGCCCAGGGAGTCTGCCTGTCCTCATGCACCTAGTTTACTTTCTCCATAAAGCAGCTGTGTAGTAGAGGTGGGGGCTCCAGAAAGAAAGCTATCAGATACTACTGTCTGCAGGGAATTAGATGGGTATGGTATTGGGCCACAATCAGGCTGTGTGATGTTTGTGTGCGTACACATGCTCTGCCCTGGTTAGAAGTCCCTCCATATGGGCCAAGCATTGTGTGTTTATAAAAGTACATTGCAGTGATGAGGGATATTTGAGCAGGATTCATTTGTATTCCCTGGGAAGATTCTGCAGCTCTTTGTTCAGGGGCTCCCTAATGGAAGTGTATGGTGTGACTGTATTGATCTGTGCATTTACAGAGGCACATTTTAAAAATCTGTCTAAAACTCTAGGCACATGGAACGCATTCAAATCTAGTATAAGGAGACTAAAAGTCTCCTTTCCTCTCAGCTCACCCCCACTGGGAGAATTGGTGAGCTTCATAGCAGGGCACAGGTGTCCTGTACTGTATGTTCACTGCAGGGGACACCACTAAGTAGGCAGCAGCTGTGCTCTCCACCAACCCAGCTTTCCAGGTGGTCTTTAGTTGTAGCCTCAAGTAGAAGCGCATTGCAAAAATACTGCGTGGAAGTGAAGGACTTCTGGCAAAGCACAGAATGGAAAAGGGATTCTTGACCGCTGCTGCCTAGGCATCCCAAAGCAGCCAAGGAACCAACAAGGTTATGAACCGGAGTGCTAAAAGGCACATGTGCTTTCCCACCCAGAACATTTGCTCTCACCTATACCATTCCCTCCAGCTTTTTCTCCCTGGCCTTAGCCACGTTACTGCTTCTTGTCTGTCAAACTCATCATCATCCAACACCATCAGGGTATTAGAGTTAGCAGCTGTGTTACTCTGTATCCGCAAAAAGAACAGGAGTACTTGTGGCACCTTAGAGATTAACAAATGTATTTGAGCATAAGCTTTCATGGGCTACAGCCCACTTCATTGGATGCATAAAATGGAACATATAGTAAGGAAATATATATACACATACAGAGAACATGAAAAGGTGGGAGTTGCTCTACCCCCTCTAAGAGGCTAATTGATTAAGATGAGCTATAATCAGCAGGAGAAGAAAAACTTTTGTAGTGATAATCAAGATGGCCCGTTTCAGACAGTTTGACGAGAAGGTGTGAGGATACTTAACATGAGGAAATAGATTCAATGAGTGTAATGGCTCAGCTATTCCCAGTCTCTATTCAAGCCTAAATTGATGGTATCTAGTTTGTATATTAATTCAAGTTCAGCAGTTTCTCATTGGAGTCTGTTTTTGAAGCTTTTCTGTTGCAAGATTGCTACTTTTAATTCTGTTACTGAGTGACCAGAGAGGTTGAAGTGTTCTCCTACTGGTTTTTGAATGTTATGATTCCTGATGTTAGATTTGTGTCCATTTATTCTTTTGCATAGAAACTGTCCAGTTTGGCCAATGTACATGTACATCAGGGTATTGTCGCCCAGTGAAACCAGTGCAGACTCCAGATCATACCCTGTCTTAAAACAAACTGAAGTCAACTATATTTGAGGACTTCAGGTGTTACCAAAATTGCTCTGCTATCCTTTTCAATAACCTTCCCCCAAAGAAGAAGGTTAAAGGTGGGATGATACTTTGTGAGCGTCTCAGCATCAGGAGATGGTGTCTGGTCCCTTGAGTAGGGACCAAGTACTTTTCCTTGAGAGATGCTAGAACTCTGGCCCACCTTTCCCACTGCAAGGGGTGGGTTGGATAGTCCTCTCCAGCAAAGAAGCTGATGTGTCCCTGCTGGTCTGTTGCAGCCTTATGTGAGAATTTAGTTATGTCTTTCTCTATCATCGTTTCTCCTGCATATACTGAGATTGCCCACTGCAGAACATCTCCACTTCCACAGAGGCAGGGAATGTTGTACTTTCTCTGCAGAGCCTGGGGCTCTTGTGTTATCTCTTCCAGTTGCCGAGATAAAGACACCAGGGTCTGAACTTGGTGTTTGTCATGTGTTAAAACAAACAGCGAGAGAGACAGAATATTTTGTCCCCTCCCAAATATGTGTGTATTTGTTTGGATAATATCAACAGCTGTCCTGCGATAGCGAAACCTGCCAAAGAATGTGTATTTTGTGTATCAAATCCCAGTGCATTATTTAATGGGGTTTGGGACATAAGACGCAAATGGATTGGGGCTTGAAATTGCTGCTTGATTTAGCAATGACTGATGATGCCAGCTCCACGCCACTTTTCAAGTTTGATCGATTACACTGCATCCTTTTGTGTTCCAGACACCACTATCGCTGGATCCAGACTGATCCCTTTCATAACTAGGCCTTGGACTGACCTCCAGGTGCAAGGTCCCCCTTGTAGCTCAGACCTGGGCTGATTCATCCCCCTGAGCTGGCCCCCACTTGCCTGCCCCCTAGGCCCCTATGGGATAGATATTGTTGGGGAGTTGACCATGTGGTGAAGAGAGTGGCTATAGAACCCTAACATCTTTCCACAGATGGGGCTTCCAGGAAGACCACCCTTCTTCCCTTAGGAGAGACCTTGGAAAGCACATGTGCATCCCATGGATTGGCAACTGGGGTTGCTTGGACTCAGGATGTGGTTTCTTCTTCTTTACAGAAAATATTCCAGGTTATATTTAACAGTGCCTCTACCCCAAAGGGATTGGGGAGCTGTGTGCTCAGCTGGAGGTCTGCCCATCGAGAACTGAATGGTAGGACAAACATCCCTTTAACTATGTGCTTTGCCTTCTGGAGGCTTTCCACTCATGCAAGCCAGCTATGGCAGGCGGGAAGGAGCCTCAGTACACAGCCACGCAACTTGTTCTTTTGCAAACCCTAAGCAAATTGTGGCTCCCTTGTAATAGCAAGGTTTAAACCACAAGGACAGGTAAGCATGGAGGCCTCTCTGGTGGTTTTCACCCTCTGCTGGAGCTTTCTTCCTCTGCTATCTCATAGGAGATTTCAGTGCGACAGTTCTTACCCTGATATAACTGATTCCTACTGTTGTATGCACCGAATGTTCAAGACGGGAAAGACATATTAGATCCTGGAGTCCTTCTGTCAGGGTCAGTGCAAGGCATAGACCCTCAGAAGGGACATATAAGAGACAGAACACAGCCTAGGCTTGATCTTGGTGGTTAAAGACAGGATTTTAAGAGGAAATATTCAAAGCAAAGGGAAAAGCTGTAAGACGTTTGGACTGGTTGCATGGCTATTTAGAGCCAAACTTTTGAATGTGGCCCCAATTTTGGACGCTCCAGCGAGTATTCCGATTGAGACACCTCGAGTCTGTTGAGCTCCCGTATTTGGTGCTTGCTGCATCTCCCTGCCTGATTAGGTTATCTATCAGAGACTGGCTGCAGAGAGAGCTATTTGTTCTCTTCACCAGTCTTCTGAGTGGTGGCAGAGAGGTGTATTAGGGAATGGAGGTTAGATCCTTAGTGCTGAAGACACAGCAGCTATTTCTTGTGCTCATGTCGAAACCGGAGGGATTTTACATGGTAAAGAATTTGCGTGGATGGCTAGTGCACTGGGGAACCTGTGCTTAGTGTGGAAATATCCCAGGTTTGAGGGGACCTGACTCATCATTCAGGTGGGGTGGGGAGCATCATTCACTGCTCTGTGTGGGGAACAAGGAGCCGGTGCATTGTTCCTCCTCCCCACCACTCCAAACAGTTGGTGTGGGGTCTGAGAGTGTGAGGAGGGGCAGAGGAGAGAAGGGAAGCTAATCGCAGCATAAAAGGATAAAGCCTTTGGAATGGGCTAATATCCTGAAGTGAGAGCTTCAAGTATGAGGTGAGGAAGTGAAGGTTCCACTTGGATACCTGTGACTCCTAAGCTGTGAGGAAAATCCTGCTTCTTTCTAACTTCAGGGTTTGGTCAGCCATCGATCAGATACGTGTCTTCAGCTGCTGAGAGCACTGACCTTTCCATGCACTTGCTTTGTAAGGACACACACATACACTCTCCTTTTCATTCCAGCCAATGTGTGTAGCTGGCAGGCTGCCTCTTTGCATTCCTTTCACTGGGGTAGGTAGCCCTCAAAATTGCTGAATGCTGCAGTATCTGATTTTTGTTTGTAAAGGTTTCTTTTGTTTTCTGATTTGTGCATCTGGGATGCCAGGTGGAGACAGACTGTCTTCCCCTCTCAGCCTGTGTGACACAGGTAGGGGCTTGTGCTGACAGCCAAGCCCAGCAGCACATCAGAGCATGCAACAGTCTGAAATTGCTGGGCCTAGGAAGATGAGTCAGGTCAACTCTAGATGTAGCAACACCATAGAGGCAATCAGCGTAGCAGGTTGGTGGGGGCTGGGCTGACAGCTGGCTGAAGGTGCTTATCAGGAAGGTTTTTCACAGCTGGGAGGATGGTATTGGAGTGCTTGTCAGTGGGGTTAGGCCAGGAGGTCTGTGTGGCTTGGATCAGGGTGCCAGTCATGGGAGTGGGAGGTCAGAAGAGTGTGCTGGAGGGAGCTGCTGTCAGCCAGGGCCCCTGGGAATCATGGGGTCCTGTGCAGCCGCACCCCTGGCAGATAGCTCGGAGCTGCCCTGCTGCAGTTTAGCAAGCATCTCAGAGATCTGGCAGCATGACTTTGAGCTCCAGGCTACTGCTTAGTTCCCTTCTGTTCTGCACTGGGCGGAGTTAATGCAGGCTGTGCTAATGCAGGGGGTGTGAAGTTACACACCTGTCTGAAGAGAAGTAATTGCTATCTCCTCTTCCAGCCCTTCGCCTCATGTTTCAGGCTGATGCCTTCAGGCCTGTTGGCCAGCTGGCAGATTTCCTGCTTACCCTGGATCCCTGCCAGAAGAGGCCTGTCTCCTCAGGGTGACTCACCCAGGCAGATCACAGAACTGGTTTGACTTTGTCTCAGCGTCTGTCAGAGCAGCAACTGCTGGTGCTTCTTGCCGGAGTTGATCTCCTGCCTGAGCTCTCCATTCTTTGGGCCTTGTCTATCCAAGACTTTGGTGCTAGCTGGCAATGGGTGTCATCCTCACCCCCGCCATGAGCTGTGTTTGAACACACAGCATACAGAGGCCACACCAGGCTCATTACCTGTCCCACGAGGAGTAATCAGTCTCCTGCCTGCCCAAGGGCTGACCGTTCATTCTGCAGTTGGAGCTAAACAGTCCTTGTCTATACTAGTGACCAGACACTGCACAGCCACTGAAGAGGGGGAGCCATGCATGGTTGATAACCATTGTGAGGTAGTTCCAGATCCTAGTGCTGATACAGCTGTAGAGGAGTGGAGAGGCAAGGATGTCTGACGGTTTTGTTCCACTATGGAGCTGACAAGCCAGGTACTTTTGTTTTGTTTTTACCCTGGCACCAAGAATTTGGAATTTCTACTTTTAAAAAATGCTTATTCTTAAAAAGGAAATGCGGTGTTTCCTAGGAGATGGTGTATTAAGGTGAAATGGAATGAAGTAGAAAATCAATTAGATTCCTTCTGTAATTACTGTATAAACCAATTTGTGCTATGTCTTTGGTGTCCAGAGCAGGTCTTGTTGCATAAGAAGTGTAGGAAGGAGAGCATGGAACTGGAGTCATTTGTGACAAAGGAGAGGACCCTGCCATTGTGGCGTCTATAAATCCATTAGATGATGATTAATCAGGGGGAGGGCGAGACTGTTGCACCAAAAAAGTTGTTTCCTAGGGCAGTGAGCCTTCTTCAGTGCAGTCAGAAGGTGGGTCCTCTACATGACAGGATTTCTTGCTGATGTTATCAGACTGTCAGTACCTCCCCTGTCCCTGGGTGCACCATGAATCCCAGATGGGTTCCAGTTTCTGCGCACCTCAGTGTGGAGATTGACCTTCTCCGTTTCTAGTACTGGTTGTACTGGTCTTGAAAGCTTTTGGACTGATCCCACAAAATAATTTCCAGTCCTTTGCAGATGGCTGCGTAGCAGAACTAAAACCACATCATTCTGATTACTATCTTGCTGTTACACTACTACGGTTGCAATATGATTTTAGTACTTCTTATTTCACAAACATCTGAAATTCAACATTAATGCTGTGTGTCACTATGGAATTGAAAATCTTAGCTTCAAAGTGGTACAAAGCATTTGGTTTAGCCTTGTTGATTTATGAGATAGCTGACCTTAAAACTGTCACTGGTGCATTCATCTAGCAGTGCTTCCGTGGCAGGACTGAACACAGTGAGTCTGGGACCTGGGACTAATGTAATTTTCAGTCCTGGCTGCACATTCTGACCTCCTGCTTCCATACCTTTTGAGATCAAGCGATCTTGGCAAATTTACACCCAGATTGGAACAGACCCGAGTTCTCCGTGAACTTGATACTTCTGAAGTGTTAGATCCACATGAGTTTGATCCACCACACAGGAAACGACAGGTAATTTCTTCTCCCGTAAAAGGGAACTATTTAATTCCCCCGCCCCTTGAAATCAGCCTGGGCGTTGCAGTTTGGGTGGGGATGGCTGCTAGGTGCCTCCCTCACCATTTCTGTGGTAATTTTTGTTGTTTTTTTTTCTTTTTTTCTTTTTTCCCCCTTAACTAAACCAGCTGAAGCAGTCTCCAAAGAGCTCAGTGCAGGGTGTGCCAGCTGGCATGCCCTCTGGCTGGGAGGCCTTGTTAGAGAGATCAGAGCTGACAGATTCTTGAGCAGCGATTAGATACAGGCCTTTTTTTAATTTGTTTTTTTGCGCTCACCCATGTAACAAATGGGGGCTTGTTTGAGAGCGTCGCTGGACCATTGAATGGAGTAATTGTTATCCAAACACTCACATGATTCAGAAGTCCCCAGTGAGGGGGTATCCTTCTATCATGCCCCTCAGCTGGGTACTGCAGGTGCAGCTGACTAGCTTAAATCCCAGCTCACCCCAACTTTAAAAAGAACAATCCAGTTATCTTGCAGTTCTCCTTTTGAGAATTGTAACCAGAAGACTGAAGGTGCGGTTCTGTGCTGTAGAGACCCACGGTTCAGTACTGACAGGGAAGGGTGAATAGATGGGTAAATAGAATCAGGGAAGTGAACTAGTGCTGCTTTCCAGGCTGTTTTTTGAGGATGCACTGTCAGGCTTCCCTAAAGATCAGTGCCTCGGGCACTGTGGGATCTTGATAGTGGCCTCTGAGTTGCAAATTCTGTCCAATCAGCATTTATTTGGTAACCTCTGTGCCCAGCCCATGGGCTCCTTGGCTTACAAATACCTGCTTTCATTCTTCTTAAAGCCATCCTTGTAAGAAGAACCTCTTGTGCCGTGTATGTGGAGATGACTGTGGAGATGACGTGTGTCTCCTGGGAGCCCAAGGTGGGGAGATGAGGCTAATGTGAGCTCTGTGGTATGCAGGTGGCTTCTGAGTCCTAAAACCCTTTCTCACAGGCAGGACTGAGTATCCAAGGCCCCAATTGGGCTTGGGAAGTGCATTTATGTAAGCAGAGTAAAGGGCATTTCTCATAGCAATTAAAGCCCATTGACATGTTATCATAAGCCTCTTTCCCAAATCTGGACCTTAGCGTCCAAAATGTGGGTGCTTAGCATGAACCTCCAAGCTTAATTACCAGCTTGAATCTTATCTCGCTGCCACCAGACAGGAATTACAGCGCCTGCCTCGCTCTGGTCCCCCCATCCTTCCCAGGAAGCTCTGAGGTCTTACTGGCAAGGGAATACCCCCACTCCTTCCCCCTCTCCTCCCACCCAGACTTTCCGCTCTGGGCTACCTAAGTACTGATGGCATATCCTCTTTACATCACATAATACCAAGAAGCCATGTCCTCCTTATTCACCAAGAGACAAACCCAAATTACAAGGAGACAGAAAATGATATCTTTTCCCCTCCCACCAATCCTGCCTGCTGCAGAGCTATCCTCCGTAATCTAACACAAAAGAGAATTCCCCTCCCCTTCGTTCCTAGCCTACCCAGAGAAGAAAACTCAATACAAGTTCTTAACCAAAGAAAAACTTATTATAAAAAAAGAAAGAAAAGACACATCAAATTCTGTAAATCAAGAATGAAATAAGTACAGGGCTATGCTTATAGAAATAAATATGAATAAACATCTGATCAAAAAGTAACCAATTTGAAACATTCAGCTAACTGCACAACGTTTTAATACCAACCAAAACAACATAAAAGCTATATTGTTTTCTACTGTAACTACATTTGGAACAGGGAGTTAGAAGATAGAAAAGACTCTCCAGCTGAGAGATAGACAAAAGGACTCAGATCCCAAACATTCCGTCCCTGAGCTTTGAAAAATCCAGTTTCCTGATTGGTCCTCTGGTCAGGTGTTTGGTTCCCTTTGTTAACCCTTTACAGGTGAAAGAAACATTAACCCTTAGCTATCTATTTATGACACATGTGGGTTGTAATGCCTGGTGGACCCAACTGTAGAGCAGAAACTTCCCTGATAGAAAGGACATAGCACATTGGCTCTTTCAGCTACTGTCCTCCCTTTTTTGAACACTGGCTCCTTTCAGTGTTATTCCATTTAATGTAAAGTGCCTCCAGAGTTCTGGGCTAAATAAGAGAGTGATGGTGCTGGGGCCCCCTGTGCAGTGTTAGCGCAGGAAGGCTCACAGGGGAGGGAGAAAAGTAATTTTCTTGAGTGTTTTTCAAACAGGGGCAGTGAGTTTTGGTGTTGCGTTTTTGGATGTCCAACTTTGAGACTCTTAAGATCCTGATTTTCAGAGGTGCTGAGCTGCCCCACGTATACTTATCTAGAATCCAGGCTTTCAAAAATAGTGTGTTTGTGATGAAGGCAGTGCAGCACTTTCCTGCTAGTTGGGCTGGGCTTCCAAATCCAGTTCTGTCAGTGAAGAGGGCTGTCCAGGATTACAGCAGGAGATGGGGAAGCAGGATTCTTGGATCTCTTAGTCCTGACCCTTCCACTGTGGCTTTGAGCAAGTGACCCTTGCTGTGCCTCAGTTTCCCCATGTATAAAGTATGTCTTCTATCAGGTTTGGGGACTCACTGTGTTAGCCACTGCACAGACACATGCAAAGAAGTGGTCCCTGCCTCAATGAGCAGAGATCAAAAGGCATTGTGAATTTTAATGATAGTAAAGAGCATTCTGAGCCCATTCCACAGGTAAAAGATGGTGGTGCTATATATTTACATCATTATCAATCCGCTTGCTTTGTCATCTCTGTTTCAAGTAATACCAAGAGTTTAGAAACTAGCCTGGTGGGAACCTTTAGAGTTCGACTTTTGGCCCCAGCTGTGAATTGATCTTTTCCTTGATGTAGTTTTTTTTCTGTTGCAAAATGCATATTATAAAGTCAGCATCTTTTAATCATGAGTAGTTTCTCCTCTGGTGGCATTTGATTTTAAAGCCCTTCTTTGATAAACAGGCCCTGTGTCTGTTTTACAATCAGAGACAAATAGGGCTAATCAAATTACAAGTACATTAGAATAATAAAAATCAGAGCAAAAAGGCTAAAAAGGGGGAGGCACAGGCAAAGATGCTGAATGGTCCACTTCAGCAGCCCCTCATTTCTCTTCTCATTGTTGCTGGGAAACAGCTGTGACGTGCTGTGCCAGTTGCATAGGATGAAGAGGGAATGTTTGTGTGTGTGTTGTGCATCTGTGTGTTTTGGGTTTATTTGTGACTTTCAGAAAGAGCTCATTGTGAACTTGTGACTGACTCTGTGTGGGACATCTGGTACTTCCTTGTGACGGGGCCCTGGTGCTTGCTCAGCATCTGCCTGGCCGGGAAGGGGTGGATATGAGACCTGTGTGCTCCTGTGAGTTCCTGGGAAGCTGCTTTGCATTAGGTAACCATGTTTCTGGCAAGGAGAAAGAAGGAGTGATTTTGAAATCAGGGCAGATCTTATACGTTCTCTGGTGTTTGCATCTTGGAAGGATTGGTGCTTGTCTGTCCTTGTGGGGATCTTTTCCTGTAAAAATAACAGCATGTGTTGAAACAAGGCTGCTCGTATAAAAATGACAGGAGAGCTGCAGATCAGTAATGAGATATACAGCTTTAACCTGTAACCTGGCCCAAATGCACCCAGGCTGTGTGGTACTGAAAGATGGCATGATGCTCTTCAGTGGTCTATGTGAAATGGAGAGGGAAGTGGGAGATGTAAGCAGGTGTTCCCACCCCTATCACCATCCAGGCGCATGGCACTAATTGACCTTGTTGGCAGTCTCAGCAGAGACCAAAGGTTGATTGAACTCCCCTCTCATTCTTAGAGGTGCCCTGGGGAAGGCCTCCAGATCAGTGTATGAGGCACATTGATACCATGGGAAGGTTTGCATTGGTGATGCATCAAGGAGCCTGTTAGGGACATCAGTAGTCTCCAAGGTTGTCAGTCAGGCACATGTCACTGGCAGAGTGTGCATATGTTCAAATGAAAGCTGTATGACTCGCCTGAGCATCAGAGTTCCTATGCTGAGAAAAGGCATCACTGCTGGGCACCCTCCTCACGTATAAAAATGAAACTGCTGTCCCTGCCTTTGCCTTTTATAGCTCACGGTGTGCACACGGGGAGTACATGTTCTCTGTTGTTCAAATGACAGCGTCCCTCGGACTCGAGAAGGCATTAGCTTGAGAGCTCAGGAGGAGCAGGGTCTCCTGTGGGAATCAGAACAGCCTCACAAAACAAGAGCCTGGGAACATGGGACGGTGTCATTCCAAGGGTGGAGGAGCGAGAGAGCTAGCTGCAATTGGAGAGGATTTCCCTTGGGAGTGGGGACTGTAGTAGCCCTAGAGTCCACAAGGAAGCAGGTAACAGGTGGGGGGGAAGGGGCAACATTATTATGACAAGAGCAGGTTAAAAGGGGGAAGTGAGGCCCCGTGATGCTGCTGTGAGAGGGAGGCTTGGGTAGGAGGGGATTCCTCTCTTCTGCCCAGTGCCATAGATGGCACAAGGAGGGGTAGGGAATGTCAAATGCTGCAGGCTACTGTTATCACAGTATGTGAGAATCCCAGAAGAGGGAATAGCACCATTGCTATTCCCTGCAGATCCCTTCCTATAAAGCCCAACAGAGTCATTCCCCAGCTCACTTGAATTCCTTTACTGATGGTGCATTTCCTTCCGCCAGCAGCTTGGTCTGATCTGTGACTGCCCTTCCCCTGCCTCCATGCCCACCTGCTACCCCAGACCCTCTGATCCCACCATTTTGAGCCCCTGTAGCCTGCTAAATATTATGAACATTTACTGAAAGTCTATCTCTCTCTTTAATTGCAGGTGTAGCTAGAAGGTGCCATAATGTGAATGGCAAGCGGCTAGCTGAGGAATAGACTGCCAGGTGGGATTCCCTGGCTCCACACACAGCGCACAGGATGGCTGACTGATTTGGGCTTGGAAACAAAGGCATTTATAAGCACCCCATCCTCTCTAGGACTTGGCTGAGAGAGAGGAGTGGCAGAGGGGGCAGCACACGGAGGAGCGATGGGAATTGAGGACCATGGTTACTTGAGATAAATGGCAGATCCCTGGGAGTCTAGTCTAGAAGCTGTTCGCTTTAGTTTTCCCTCGCTCTCCAGCCACTGTTTCTTCTTCGCGAGCTGCTGCTGGGTGCTGCCACAGTGGCGCTGGAGATCTCCAGGGCGACTTGAGTGCAAAGCTTGAGCAGGGGGTGGGCCGCCCGCCTCACCATGATTCAGCTGTGGAAAGTGGTGCGGCACGTGCGACAGCTGGAGCTCCACAGATTGATCCTGGTGCTTATTGCCTTCAGCCTGATCTCCATGTGCTTCCTGGCCTACTATGTTACCAACAGCCCCAAAATCAAGGAGCCACTGCCCCTGCCCTTCAGCGACTGCAGCAGCCAGCACAGGGTCCTGATCCCGCCCCAGGCCAGCTGGAGGCTCACCAAATCTGTTGACACCTCACGCACTGAGCCTGTGGTGCTAGTCTTTGTGGAAAGCATTTACTCCCAGCTGGGGCAAGAAATTGTGGCCATCCTGGAATCAAGCCGGTTTAAATACAGGACAGAGATTGCCCCTGGCAAGGGGGATATGCCCACCTTGACAGACAAGAACAGGGGCCGCTATGCTCTTATCATCTATGAGAATGTCCTTAAATATGTGAACCTAGATGCTTGGAACCGGGAGCTGTTGGACAAATACTGTGTGGAGTATGGAGTGGGGATTATAGGGTTCTTCAAAGCCAATGAGAACAGCTTGCTCAGTGCTCAGCTCAAGGGATTCCCCCTCTTCTTACACTCTAACCTAGGGCTCCGGGACTATCACATCAGCCCCAGTGCCCCTCTGCTGTACATCACTCGGGCCAACGAGGTGGAGCAGGGTCCCCTGCCCGGTGATGACTGGACCGTGTTCCAGTCAAACCACAGCACCTATGAGCCTGTGCTCTTGGCCAGCACAAAGTCTTCAGAATCCATTCCTCACCTGGCCACCCACAAAGCATTGCATGCCACTGTCGTGCAGGACCTGGGTCTGCATGACGGGATCCAGCGGGTCCTCTTTGGCAATAACCTCAACTTCTGGCTGCACAAACTTGTTTTTGTGGACGCCATTGCTTACCTGACTGGCAAGCGCCTCTGCCTCACTCTTGACCGCTACATCCTCGTGGACATTGATGACATATTTGTGGGCAAAGAGGGCACTCGCATGAAGGTGTCTGATGTGGAGGTAAAGCCTGAAGGGATAATCTAATGGCACCTAAATAAGGCCCCTGGGTCCAATCAAGGGCTGCATTGGCAATCTGTCAGGAGCTGCAGGGCTGCCCCTAAGATTGTGGCAATCGTAGAACTGTAGCGCATGCCGTTTATATGTCTTAGCATGTGATGCTTTCAACAGAGGCTGCCCAGATTAAGATGCTGCATTGCATTCTGGGATCTGTAGCCTTCATGGGCTGCACTTTACTCCTGAGGAAATTCTGCACCAAAAAATTAAAAATTCTTTGTACAATATTTTAAAATTCTGCAAGCTTTATTTGTCAATAAATAAATGCGGAGACTGCAGCATGGCAGTGGGAGCACAGGCCACTGGTTGCATGAAGGTGGGAGATCACTCTGCAGCCTTCCTCACCTCACACCCCAGGGACACGGACTCAGTGGTGAGGCTGCACCCGTCTCCGACACAGCACAAGGCCTGGGCCTGCCCCAGAAACACACTGGGGCCCTGCCCTTCTGCACCAGGCGCACCAGGTGTGGGGCAGGCAGA
This sequence comes from Chelonoidis abingdonii, assembly GCF_003597395.2. NCBI lineage: Eukaryota > Metazoa > Chordata > Testudines > Testudinidae > Chelonoidis > Chelonoidis abingdonii. Next base: position 14,442,004 of record NC_133784.1, read on the forward strand.
CTCAACCAAGCAAGACCCAAGTGTGGAGGGGCTCAGTGTCGGGGGATCCAGGTGTGGGGCGAGAGGATTCTGTGTGAGACAATCTGGGTGCAGGCAGCTCAGTGAGGGGTCTAGGTGTGGGGGGATTTGGATGCACAGAGGCTCATTAGGGGATTCTAGGTGCAGGGGCAATGGGACTCTGCAGGGGCTTCCAGGTGAAGGTGGGTGGGGGTCTGGGTGCTGGGGGAGTGGGGCTTGGTGGGGTGAGGGGTCTGGATGCAGCTGGGTGGGGTTCTGGATGTGGGGACTCAGGGTGGTGCAGGGGGTGGGTCTCATGGAGGGGTTTTGAGTGCAGAGAGTTCAATGAGGGGTAGTGCAGGGGGGCTCCAGATGCAGGGGTTGAGTTTCAGTGGGATGGACTTCTGGTATGGAGGGCTGAGGGTGGTGGGTCCCTCAGGAGCAGCACTTGTAGGTTAAAGGTGAGAATGACTGCAGCAGTCTACTTTTTCTCATCTTTAATATAGTGATGGAGTCCATGGGGGTCCCAGAATGCAGCTTGATCTGAGCGGCTCCATCTTGATCTGAGCAGCTTCTGTTGAGAGTATCACATGCAGAGAGGCCTATAGTCCTCTCTCAGCCCCAACAGCTGGCACCTGTGTTCAACCCTCCTGTGACCTTTCAGGACAACACTTGGAGAGTGGGGAGCTCTCTTCTCACCTCAGGTTACTCACCTACTCTTCTCAGCTCGTCCACCCCCAGGTCTGCAGATCACCTGTTGTTAGGGAGTCAGGAGTGTCCAGCAATCCGGGAATAAGGGTTGGGGGAGATGCACAGAGCAGCTGCCAGAGCTCAGGCCAGAAGCTCTCCCCTTGGCCTCACTGCTGGGGAGGAGTCTGAGGGGGGCCATTTTGAGGGTTGGTTGATTGTGGCCCTGAGTGACTGGGTGGTGATGACATAACTGAGGAAGGAGTCAGAAAAGGACAGGACAGGATGAGAGTGGGGTGGAATCTGGGCAGGAATCTATTTAGGCATGATATTTCCTGTGTTTCTGCATTTGCCTTTCTACTGTATGTGCTTTTACCTAGCGCAGAGAACCAGGGACTTTAAATGAAGTGATGAGGTTATCCTGCTGAGCTCATCTGTTCTGTAAGAACTGCCCTATAATACTTGAACATCTACCTAACCCTCCTCAAAGTTCCTATGCCATCCATTGAAACTGTTATTGATGGAATTTAGACTAAAAGTCTCAGCCCCATCCTCTCACCTCTTCAAAGTGTTACTGGTTCGTACTATGTGCAGAAAGGTGGTCTTGTTCAGTGTTACATGGCTTGCTGTCATATGTATGGTCACTACCACCTAATGTTTCTTGTGGTAAAATTGTCTCTCACAAGGGGACTGACTGTCTTTTGTGTTAAGTTTTTGTGTCTGCAGGGAGTTCAGTATGTGCTGCTACTTTGTCTGGTGACCTTTTTTTTTAAAATTGTTTTTTATATGGGAAATAGCAATAATTTCCTGAAGATCTTGTGATGTGAAAGAAAAACTGAAAATGTCTTTATGGAGTGTAAAATAAAAGAAAATAAGGGTGGAAGGGCGATAAAGAGGGAAACACAATGGGGGAGAGAGAGAAGGCACAAGCCTGGGACCAGCGAGCAGGTATTGTAAGTAAATCATTAATTGTTTTGTTAAGTGGTTGCTGACAGTATGTGCCAAACAATTATTTCTGTATGTGTACACACTCACCCTGGGGCTGCACTTACACCCTGCCCCAGGCACTGTGAATCCTGGTTGCAGCTCTGTGCTTTGGGACACTCAGGTATCATGAAAGTCTACCTCAAAAGACACTGGTCTACATTATCCCAGCCAGGACACCCCTCCCCAAACTGGGAAAGGTGGGGACTCTGTTCCTGGCTGTGCAGAGCACTGACCCTGGGAGGGAAGCCGGAGACAATTGGCCTAAACCCTGGAGGCAGGACACAAGTCTGTTCTAATGATTTTAAAAACCAACCCAGACCAGATAATTCTAAAAGATGTTTCATTTTGGGTTTTAACTGTGAAATGGAGGAATAATCTGAGATCAGTAAACATAGAATCTCAGGCAAAGCAGATAAAGCTCAGATTTATCCATTTAAAAGAGGCTCTGTGATTGCAGCACCAGGAGAGGTTCATGAATTTGTATTTTTTTAAAGCAAGAACTAACTTCATGGATTTGTTAATGGCCTTGTGCTGTGGGGAGGGGAGGGGAACCTAACAGTGACAAAACAGCTGGTGTTTCTTTGGGCTTTTAACATGAACAGGCTTTTAACATGAACAGGCTTTTAACATGTTTCAGGGACATTACTGCACCACCACAACTCTTTATTTTAAAGTTTAGATTAGGTGACAGCAGATAGGGAGGGCAGATTGGGAAGTGAATGGTTGCTTCAGGTCCCAGAGATTACTTCTGTTTCAGCCAGGCTGTTTCAGCTCACAGATCTACATTCAAGGAACTCTGTAGATCCCAGGGAGGATGAAAACCCTCCACGTTTCTTGGCCAAATGTGTGCCAGTTATAGATGACTTGGGCAGAGGGAATGTTTTCTTTAAAAAAAAAATAAAAATTCCTGCTTGTTTTTATGTTATAAATATTAGCCCTTGATGATTAGTTTTTGCTGAAAAATTGGCATGGGAGCATTCTCAACCTTCAGTTAAAGCCGGGGTGGACCTTTCATATGGTGAACTTTTCTCCCAAGTGTTTGTCAGGAATTGGAGTTACATAGTCAACAACAAAAAAAAGTTTTCCCAGCGTTCAGAGAATCCCTTCACCTCTCACTTGTTCAGTTTTCAATCTCTTGTGAATCCATAATCCTGCTAGTGCTCCCATCTGCCACAGAATCTGCCAGCCAAACTGGAAGTCAAAGCAAGATATTTCTAATATAACAGAACTCTGTTTTTCTGTCTAACCTCCCCAGTCCTTTCAGGCCCTCCTTATGTACCACAAATAAGCACCTCCCAAAAAAATCAAAACCAGACCCACAAGTCTAATGTTTGCTCCTTTGCAGATCACCTCTAAAAGAACACAAGTTGTCTAGTCATTTGGTGAGCAGTCTTGTTTGATGAGTCTGGTAGCTTAGCTGTTGGTGTAGGCCAATGATTGCACTTCACCGGTGAAGGTAGATAGAAGAAAGGAATTCAAATGACTGTCCCAGGGTGGCTGGGGCATCCTGACACTTGCCCCTTTGAATCCTACAATCTGTCCTTACCTAAACAGAGAATATTTAGCAATTCTCCCTTTGGTGCTTGTATTGGTGGGAGCACTAAAAATGCTTGGACTCTGCACCAGTGCTTTCACAGTTGCTAGCAGTGCTTTCACAGCACTGCTAGCACTGTTTGAGCTGCACCCAGTTCTGGAGCAACAGTGGGAAAACTGCAGAAAATTGCCAAACTAGATGCAGTCCAGTTGCCATGGGTGCAATTTCTACACAGAGGAGTCTGTCCTGTGTGCAAGTTTGTCAGGATTGTCAGCAGCTCAGAGCCAAGCTGGGCGCTCTGGTTTCCTCCCTCCTTCTTTTCTCTGTGTGGACTCCTCTCTTGTTTCTTCTGCACATTTCTTTCCCCCTCAGCCTTGCTGTTTGTTTCTTCTTCTCCTCGCCAACCCCATCGCCGTTCTTTACCTGTCTCCTTTCATCTTTCTTTTCTCTCTTCTTTTGTGTGTGTGTGTGTGTGTGAGAGAGAGAGAGAGAGAGAGAGAGAGAGAGAAGGGTGTGTGTGTGTGCTGAATAGTGAAAATCTTTATTCCGTGAAACATTTTACATCTAAAAAAGGCCCCGTCATATAAAGGACTGTTGAGCCATCTAACACTGTGGTGTCTAGGACCATAATGCCATGTTAGAAAAGGATTGGCGGCTTAAATAGCCACATGGAACAAAATACAGTGAGGGCTAATTTGTCTCCTCCCCCAGAATTCCTAACCCGCATAGAAAGGGCTGTGTCTGTGCACCAGCAGCATCAGGAGTTTGTAGAGATTGTTGGTGCATTCTTCTGCAGAGCCAGTAGTGGGAGCATGCAGACTTTGTTTTAAAAGGGTCACACCAATATGGGGGCTTTTCTTTTAATTTCTTTCCAGTGTGTGTTTTTAAATAAATATTTAGGGCTCTAGGATAATTTTTAAAGCCCCCCAGTTGTGAGGGTAATTAATTGCAGGCCCAAGTGATAGAATTTAGACATCCTCTTGATTGTGCACACAAATTTGGGTCGTGGAATTTAGGTATCCATTGCTTGTGCCTGCAGTTTTGTTCTCTCAGCTGATTATTGGAGTTAAATTACAGACTGGATTGAGACATCTGAAAAATCAGGCCTTAGAATCTGGAGGACATTCTCCATCAGATTATAGCAATTGTAAGGTAGGTTGGGTGGCTGGCCTGGTGAGTTAATGGTAGTGAGCTGCACTTGGATCCCAATCTCTTATTTCCTGGAGCCAGCACTTCTTGTTAGCCAACAGTGGCCCTTTTGGCCAGCTAAAGAGCAGGATTATTACATTCCAGTAGGAGCCTTCGAATGGTGGTAAATAGAGATAGTCGGAGCTCTCCGAGGGATTCAGAGCAAAAATAAGGCGAGGTCTGGTTTGCTGGAATCCAGAGGAGGTTTTCTGGCTTGTGGTCAGGCTGCTGAAAAGAAGAGTCGGGACCACAGGTAGGCTCCCCCTTTCCCACCAGCTGAGGAAGCTGGCAGTTTCTTGGGGGTGTACGGTGATTAGCAGACGACGTTCAGTATCATGTGAGCAGAGTTTGGGGCTGAGGACTTGCCTGCAGTTGTCTGGTTACTTCATGTACTAGTAAATATAACTGTGCCTGTCTCTGGCAGCTTTCCTCCAAGCATCTCAGAGCACTTGGTAATGAACTACAGCTCACAGCACACCTAAGAGGTGAGTATAGGGAGGGAAAAGAAACAGAGAGTGGCAGGGATGGGACTAGAGCCCAGGTCTCCTGCCTGCCAGTCCTCCTACTCCCTCCCTTCCATTACAAACACCATCTTCCCCCCACACTCATCTTTCCTGACTAGGGTATCAGTTCATCAGGATAAGGTTAGAGGAATTTCCACTGCAGGCCCTAGTTGGTTCCTGTCATTTCTCTTATCCTGCCCAGCGGGGAGTTGTGTGAGTGGGATTGAACCTGTGTGGTGCTGTTTTCTGAGTGAGCTCTTACGAAGGACCAGTAGTCTGTAGAGGGTCTAGCACATCATTAAGAACAGACTTGCCCAGAAAGCAAAATAATACTCTCCATAGTCTGAGTTCCTGGGCTCCCTTTGCCCCACCTCTTCCCCAGGGTGCCTCTCTCTAAGCAGTAGACTTGCTGCCCACTCTGAAGCAGGGTTATTTAGGATTTATTAGCTGACAGAAGTGTTGTCCTGGTAACCCAAGCCAGGCTTTAAACCTCCCTCTGCAGAGGAATGTTAAGCTCCTTAGTCTCCTCTTTTCTCTCTCACCTTCCCAGCCAACAGGAGTAGCTGGAGACCTCTTTCACTCCCATAGCTCTGGAGATGGTAATAAAGGTGGAGCTTTTCACGGCTAGGTTACTGGGGCAGATGCAGCCGAGTAGCACAGGAACAGCCTCCCTTTGTTCATTTGGTTGATGTGACTGAAAGCTGTTGCTCTGAACCATGTGTAGTGAGTGCCCTGTGTGAAATGAGTTGGGGATCTCAGTCTAATCCTGGTGAACCAGGTGTCCAAACCACAGACACAGAGCAGGTATGGAGATTCACCCTTGCAGTGCCATTGCCTGTGGTGCCCTGTCCTGTGAAGCCTTTAGTCCCAGAACAGTCAGGCTGAATCTTTCTTTCCAAAGCACTGGATGAACTTAGGGCTTATCTACACTACAGGTTATGTCACTCAGGGCTGTGAATCAGACACTCCCAAGTGATGCGAGTTACACCGACCTCAGCGTCGGTGTGGTCAGTGCTATGTCTCCTGCTGACATGCTTGCGAAGGCGGTTTTATATTATGCCAACAGGAGAGCTCTCTCCAATCGGCAGGTGCAGCTGCACCGCTCTAGCGCTTCTAGTGTAAACTAGTCTTTATAGTAGGTTCCAGAAGATGCCATAGGCCATGTTTCCCCTAACGCATCGGTTCCCTTGGGGGATTAGGAATGGGATAGTCCCATGAGCACAGTGGGGATTGGAGCCAAGCCTTTAGTGTTGGTCTTACCTTTTGTCCCAGGCTCATTATGCATTTGTTGCCGTTGACATCTGAGTGAGGAGGGAGAGCTGAAATTTCTGGCCTTTTGTGCTGGAGGAGAGAGGCCAGCAGCCTCTTGACCAGAAAGGAGTTGGGTGGCTGGGTTAGTGCAGGCTCTTTGGCAGCTTCAAGTGCATCATTGGCACTCCAGAAATAATCAGTATGGTGGCGATGATCAATACCCTGCCCTGTGTCATCAGCCAGCACTAAGAGCCCATTTCCTTCCTCCTGTTAGCTCTCACCAAGAAGCGCATGCAAGAAGGAAGGAGGAATTTTTCCCAGCCCAGTGAACACAGTTTATAGGTTTGCACTGAAGAGCTCATGCTGGAGGGTTCAGATAATAAACTCCTACATCTTCCAGCACTCACCCTCCCTCTTCAAGGGATGTGTGTGCACAGCAGGTGGGAGGAGGCAGAAATTCATTCTCTCTACCAGTCAGCATGAGCATTGAATTAGTGGCACAAGCACTGTGCACTAGGCATCCCTTGGAAATAACTATAATTGCAGTGATTTGCATGCATGCCAGTTGGTTACTAAATGTGTGGTCCCTCTATGGCACAAGAGTATGGGTTTGTGGATGTGATTTTTACCACCTGGAGACCAGTGTGCCTTACTAATGTCCCATGTGGCATGAGCCATGTTGGGGCACTCCGATGTACTCTCCAACACTCCTGGGTACTTGTGAAAAGTTGCTGATGCAGAGAGATCTTCCGCTCTGTGCCTGTGGCCCAGAAGAGCTGTGTGCACGCTCCATGTGGCCACCTCACTGTGCATTAGCATTTGGCCCAAGTCTGCTATTGCTGGGTCACCACCTTCACCTTGGTGCAGTCACTGATCCATCACTTTTTAGAAAAGCTATTAAAATGTAAATAACTGCCTGGGACTAGGCCATCTTCATCACCAGGCAGCTCCTAATTCACCTGGTCCAGCACTCTTGCCTGGTCCCTGTTGATTAAGAAATGCACTGAGAGGGAGCTTCGTGATTGTCGGGCTCAACAGTTAGTGATCAATGGCTCCATGTCTAGTTGGCAGCCAGTATCCAGCCGAGTGCCCCAAGGGTTGGTCCTGGGGCCGGTTTTATTCAATATCTTAATTAATGATCTGGAGGATGGTGTGGACTGCACCCTCAGTAACTTTGCAGATGACACTAAACTGGGAGGAGTGGTAGATAACGCTGGAGGGTAGGGATAGGATACAGAGGGACCTAGACAAATTAGAGGATTGGGCCAAAAGAAATCTGATGAG
>NC_133784.1:14449881-14470013 GCF_003597395.2 Chelonoidis abingdonii
TGGATCTAGACTGTTCTCAGTGGTAGCAGATGACAGAACAAGGAGTAACGGTCTCTAGTTGCACTGGGGGAGGTTTAGTTTGGATATTAGGAAAAAGTTTTTCACTAGGAGGATAGTGAAGCACTGGAATGGATTATCTAGGGAAGCGGTGGAATATTCTTCCTTGGAGGTTTTTAAGGTCAGGCTTGATGAAGCCCTGACTGGGATGATTTAATTGGGGATTGGTTCTGCTTTGGGCAGGGGGTTGGACTAGATGACCTCCTGAAGTCATTTCCAACCCTGATATTCTGTGATTCTATGAACAACGCACCCTGAAGCATGTAGCCGGTGGCGGGGTCCCCTGGGAAGGGCCCGCCCCAGCAGTATATCCAGTATCCTGTCACGAGTGATGCTGTGAACTCTGGGTCCCTTTTAAAGCAGAGAGCACTCCCTAATGTTCATCCCTGCAGTAGCACTGAATTCTCCCCTTTTGTCTCTCCACCCTTGAGAGCCCGACCCAGCAAAGTGCACAGAAACTTGCCTTCCATTAGCCTGCTCTGGGGTGGGTACTCAACAACATGGTCCCGGCCAGCTTAGGAGGGGTGAGAAAGGGAGCCTAGATGTTGGGCCTGAGATGCCTTAAGAAGCTGCAATGGGGAGGTGGGATTTGCTGCCCTTTTCTGTCTCAGAACAGGCATTTCACATCCATTTCAGTGGTTTTGAGACTGTGGACAAGGGGGCATCACTTGATTGTGGCCTTTGGGCTGACATGGTCATGCAGCAGACAAGACTAGACTCCATGTAATGGAGCATAGTCCATCCCTCACCTAGACAAGCGGGATGGGGTCCCTGTGGGTGTAATTGAGAAATTCCTCCGTGGCATGGTCCTGCTTCATGGTTCACTCCAGGGCAGTGGTTTTCAATCTATTTACCATTGCGGACCACATATGCAGCCCTCTATGTGTTATGGGGGCCGCATCCACACAATATATACAATACTTATATGGTCCTGAGGATGTCACATGGGCCGCAGCTGTGTGCTGATTGGTCCACGAGTTCAGAACCACTGCTTCTAGGCTACGGTGCCGTGCCACAATGGAGGACAACAGGATTCCATGCTACTCTACCTCCTTCCAGAACTGAACTGGACGCAGCAAAGCAGAGATGTGACTGAGCAACTGAATGTGAATCTTTCTTTCTCTCGTTCCATTCGAACAGGCTCTCCTGAACACTCAGAACAAGCTGAGAACATTAGTCCCCAGTTTCACTTTCAACTTGGGCTTCTCTGGGAAATTCTACCACACAGGTAAGCTCCTTCCACCCACCTAACATTCCCCTGAGTCTGTGTCCTGTGGTTGCAGTGTCCCATAGTGTAGCACAGCTCCCCAGCAGCATATTGGGGTGCTGGGAACAGCCTGTGGTTCTAAAATGCTGTATGTCTGATCGAATCATTTCCTTCAGTTCTTATGAACTGAGCATACTGGGGCTGCCTCCAGCAGGATGGTGGTATTGGCAGCACCCTGAGTATGGCGGGTGTGTGTAAAACTAATGCAGGATGTCTCTGGGCGCTGCCAGTGTTGAATTACAAGAGATTAGCCACTGCCTCAGGTCACTGACCACCCTCCTGTTATGGACCTTCTGTTCCCTGCAGGTACAGATGAGGAAGATGAAGGTGATGACATGCTGCTTAAACACAGGAAGGAGTTCTGGTGGTTTCCGCACATGTGGAGTCACATGCAGCCTCACCTCTTCCACAACGTCACCGTATTGGCTGAGCAGATGAAGCTCAACAAGCAGTTTGCGCTGGTAAGAGGTGACATCGATGATCCATAGGCTCATTCACTTTGCTTCAAAATCCCAAAGCATCCACCCCGGAATGGGTGCTTGGCTCCTGCTGAGCCCAGGCACTAATGTGGTAATCCTGGTGGATTGGAAAGCTGAGTGTGAATCCCTGGCCTGGTGCATGGTCCCTACAGCCTGAAAGTATTACACTCAGCATTAGTGCCCAGGGGAACATGTGTCCTGGTACTTGTGCACCAGTGTGTGGCTCCTACTACGTTACAAAGCATGGCTCTCAACGCTGTGCTGGGTGTGGGCATGGGGCACTGGCTGCTGAGTCATTCTGGTGCTACTTCTACTATCCAATTCAAAGTATGGTACAAACTCTGGCTGTAAAGAAGCATTTCCTGCTCTGTCCTTATTGCTTCATTGAGGTTTTTCAGGGGGCCATATGTGCATTACCCTCAACTGATCAGTAGCATAAGGTGCTCAGGGTAGGAACACTGGCCTCCCAGATAGTCACTTCAGTTTAAGGGAAGTTCCCTGTTGTCAAGTGGATGGAGAGGACCATCTGTAAAGTCCTGGGCTGCTGGGGCCATATATGCTTAATACTCACAGCACAGGGCATGCGGGTGAAACATCTGCAGATTCCTTTGAAAACAAGCCTCTCTTCAGCCCATGTTATGGGTTTATTAGTTATAAGCCAAGCCCCATTGGAGTAAGAACCTGTTGTTTCATGCCCAGGTCACTGGACCTCTTGACTCTGGGTAGCATGGGTGCTCCTAACCTCAGAGCACAGCTACCACAATGCGACAGTTCACCTCTTTTCTTCCCCGTTAAATATCTGATTTTATTTTCTTTCAGACACAGGCCCAGAAACGTGGCCATCCACTGCAAAGAGATACAAAACTCGGAGAGCAATTAAACACACTTAATATAGAATACCCTTGCCAATGAGCCTAACAGGCTGTGACTCCGTCAGGGGGCCCTGGATGTATTGTAAACCACGAGGGCAAAGGTGTCCTAATTCCTGTCATCACCAGAACCATTCAATGAAGTTCTAGCCATGAAATTCAAATTTTTCCTGTTGATTTGATGTAATACCTGGCTCCAAGTCCCCGATCCACTCTACACAGCTTCCTTGCTCCCTGCTCTCCCTAGCATTACTCTCTCGAAGACAGAGCCAACTTGCATCTTCCCTTCCCTCCACACTTGGCAGGCACAGTTTTGCTTTTCTGCTCTGGTGATGCTCCTCTGGACAGCAAAGGAGTGGGATTTGCCTCTTCAGCAGCACTGACTGGTTTGGCCATTGTAACCGATGGGGCTGAGGTCAGGCCGATGAATTAGTCTGGTTTGTCACAGCCCCGAATGACCCGTGGCTGTTGAGCAGCTGCTGTAGTGCTGAATGCCCTGATTGATGTATAAGCACCTTTGCTACCTGTGTGGATAGATTCTGGCAGCACTCAAAGCTTCCCATTTCACACAGGGTCCCCGGGGAGACTGCTCGCAGTGCTGTGCTTCTCATGAAAGACAATGGGGAGTTAAATACTGAGAGGAATTTGTGTTCTGCTTCCAGGAACATGGGATCCCCACGGATTTGGGCTATGCTGTAGCCCCCCATCATTCTGGAGTTTATCCCATCCATACACAGCTCTATGAGGCCTGGAAATCCGTCTGGGGCATCCAGGTGACCAGCACTGAGGAGTATCCTCACCTGCGGCCCGCCCGGTACCGGCGAGGGTTCATCCATAACGGCATCATGGTGAGTGTTACCAGCTGGGAGAGTGGAGCCCTTTGGGTTAGTTCTGGGAGGATCTATGGCGGCAGTCAGCTGAGGGAGGCTTCTAGATGACCAGTGTTGAGAAGCTCCACCCAGTACCTTGAGTGCTGAACCTTCCCTAAACCATCCGTCAAAGCTGAGGAAGAGCCCGTTGTTGTGCTTCTGTGATTGGAGTCAGTGCAGTGCAGAGGCTACGGTATGTGAGGTTTTAGAATGAAAACTCTCAAACACCAGCAAGTATGTGTCTACAAAGCCATGCATCCCGGGCCCATGAAAGCACCATCTCTGCAGGAGCCAACTCCTCTCCAGGGCTGTTTCTGAGGAGGCACATCTGCAGCACCTGCCCTGACCTGTGTGTTGGATGGATGGGTCAGCCCCTGTGGGAATGTGGTGGAGAACCATGCACGCTAGCATGAAGCTGAGATCCCACTAATCCCCTGTGCCGTTACTCAGAGCAGGATGAGCAAGTGAATTAGGGGAATGTCTGAATTCTGTAAACTTGTGATGCTCTGGGTCCCTCGCTCGTGGTGTCCTCTCCAAATCATTCTGTAGGGTGCTGCTTTGACACACCCATGCACATACTTTCACAGCCTCCTCTCTAATGTTCTCTCTCTCCGACTCCACTAGGTGCTGCCTCGACAGACATGTGGGCTTTTTACTCACACCATCTTCTACAATGAATATCCTGGGGGCTCCAAGGAGTTGGACAAAAGCATTCGGGGCGGTGAACTCTTCCTGACAGTGCTTCTGAACCCAGTAAGCTTGCCAGCGTGGAAAGCAAGGCCCATTGTCAGTGTCCATGGAGAGGGCGGGGGGTGGAGGCCCTCATACACAAGGCTTGCCTAGAATGGAAGAGTGGAGCTGAAGGAAGAGGGGCAGCTGCTCACCTGGACAGAGAAGGCTAAAGCAGCCCTTGCTGCTTAGGGGGATTCTTGGAAAACCCTGCTGCCCTTTTGTACCCTGTCAATTTGTATCAGAGTTCAGGGTCAGCCAGAGCAAACCTCTCCAAGCACAGGATTGGAAGAAGGGGCTGGCGCGCTGAGTCCAGCCAGACGCTGGAGCTCCTCTTACCCGTCCTGCAGTCTTCCCCCAACGAATTGCTGAGCCAAAAGTCCTTAGCTCCCTTTATTGCTTGTGCATCTGGCTGCATTTGGTTTGTCTTCAGGAGCTGTGACAAATCCTCCTCTGGGTGTGTGTGTCGTTCCCCCCCTCCATTTCCTTGAAACTTGGATACATGTGAAACAGTTTTTCCTGTGATGCTGCTATCCTGCCTGAGGCATTTTCAGGAGCTCCAGGTCTGGGACAGCTCTTTCCTGCCCCCTTGCCCCCTCACCCCTCACTGCCTGGCTCCAGCAAACTCCTGAGTAATGCACTGTCTTTGCACTCTCCAGTCTCTTCCCAGCTTTCTGCTGCAGATGGCAGCTGGGGGCTTTCCCACCTCTATTCTTTTAAATCCAGCAAAATAAATGGAGAGACAGTACGCTCAGACTGTCAGGTTCAGAAAATTGAGAAGGAGGCAGCCGAAGGGGCCTTGCATTTCCTAGTCCATCCCTTGGTCTATCACTCCCTTGCTAAACTTCCCAGACATTCTCTTTCCTTACAGATACCTAGTGAGTGTGTCACATTGGTCTCGGGTCCAAAGATCTTCCCTAATTTCCTTTGTTAAACTTAAACCAGTTTACTCCTCCTGTCCCCTAGAAGTGTCCTGTCTTGGTGTAGGTATTATTATCCAGTCAGAGTTATTGTATTTTCCACCCCTAGCTTAAGGGGAACCACCATTATTACTCTCATCTTCTCTCATAAATTCATCATTCTCTGGTCCCTTGGATCATTTCAGCTCATCTTCCCTACCCTTTTCTGTCTGTTTCAGTGTCTGCACTGGGAGTGAGGGCACCGCTGGGCCAAAGGCCTTGCTGAAATCCAGAGATCACAATCCACTGGGCTCCCCATCTGTATCCAAGAGGGTAGTTTTGTTATGTAAAAAGTGGTGACCAGATGATTGTGTCCTAATGCACAAAGCACCAACCCACACTGGCTGTTCCCCTCCTTCAGTCACCACAAACAGACTCCCGGCCTGTGGTTTCTAGTCAGTGGTGCAAGTAGAAATCATTTCTTGCTGGTACTGCACTTATGGGAGAGACACAAGGGGGGGCACGTGACCGCCTCACGTGACCCTCCATGTGATTCCGCCCAGCCCGGGGCCCCATCACACTCCCCCTGTCTCCTCCGACACCCCTCTTTGTACATACAAACATCAACATGCTTAACTACTCACTTTCCCCACAAATATGTAGTATTTGGTTTGTTTATATGGAATATGGGAGTTGGGTTAGGAGCCATTTCAGCATATGTCTGACTTATTAAAAGACAAATTTTAAGTAGAACTGTATCCTAAACTTCCTTTATGGGAACAGACTCCTGAAACTCTTACCAGTCTACAAAAGAGGTCCATAGCCATGCAAATAGTCCCATTGTCTTCAGTGGGATTGATCAAATGATTAAGGGTTTACAGAATTAGGTTCCAAGTTTCTAAATTGTTCTGGATGTAAATTGTTCTGACAATGCCTGAGCTGTCAGATCAGAAGGAGCTTCATTCGAATAAAGGTGAGCAGATGTGTGATAAGTCTGAGCTCTGTTGCTAAGATGAGGAACATATTTTCAGCAAAGTTCTTGGCAGATTCCTGAGGCAGCTGGTTTAAGATAGTCAGTGTCCAGCATTATAGTCTTGACTTATAGTTCTCTCACCCACGAAGCTGGAAAATAAGGCATTTATTTTCTTTGTTTTGCTGCTCCATTTCCAGTTAACAAAATGCATGTTAGACTAGTTTGGCTACAAAGAAGAATTCTGTATACACTGGGGACAACACCTGATTCCTGTAAGGCTGCAGAACTGGGCTGACATCAGAATCCAAACATCCTCTGGTCAGTGCAGGCAGAGGCACTCCTCTAATGATTTTGACCTGATGTGATACAGTATGGAAGTCATGGATAATTCAGATCAATGGGGAGAAACAGAATCAAAAATACAGTTTAAACACTTTCCGTCCCCCTATCCCCCCACCCTTCCCCTCTTAAGGACCCCTGACCAACTTAACAGCACAATACATATGCTAACAAACTTAAACAAAGCCTTTGTTTAAGTTTGTTAGCATATGTATTGTGGTTAAAGCCATATAAAGAATGAATGCCCTCCCTAGCTGCCGTCTGCTCCTCTAAGGGTATGGCTACACTTGAAACTTCAAAGCGCTGCGCGAGTGTGGTCGCAGCGCCAGCGCTGGGAGAGAGGTCTCCCAGCACTGCACATACTCCACATCTTCTACGGATATAGCTTGCAGCACTGGTGTACGTGCAGCACTGGGAGCCGCACTCCCAGCGCTGCAGCACTGTTTACACTGGGGCTTTACAGCGCTGTATCTTGCAGTGCTCAGGGGAGTGTTTTTTTCACACCCCTGAGCGCGAAAGTTGCAGCGCTGTAAAGCGCCAGTGTAGCCATGGCCTTAGGAGCAGAGTGCAGCCCCCCCCCGTCCGAATGGGGCAGAGTGAAAGCTGCAAGTGCCACCTTAACTGCAGCATTTTCTGGCTTGGCTTCTCCCCTCCCCCCCCCCCCCCCCCCCGGAGTGGTGGGGGCTAGCCCCAAGTCTTTCTGGTACCCCGTACCCGCTTAAAATCTCTTGCGGTTACTGCGTACTGGAGGGTACCGCGCTACTTGCACTCCTGTTTCCAGTACTGCCTGTAGTGGAAGTCAGGCTGAGAAATCAGGGGTTACTGGGTTACCTTTCTCCAGCGGACAGGTGGGAGCCATAGGACCCCTTCTCTCATCCTTCGGCACCTCACTTGATTTGCAGGATTTGTAAGATACATTAGTGATGCTGCTGTTCCTCTGGTGCATTGTCTGCTCCTGGGCCTGTGGGTCTGGATTGCAGCACCTCCCTCTGACTTAGCTGGAACGCAGAACTGTGGGAAATTCAGCCCTCTATTCAACCACCTTCCTCCTGTTTAGCACAGCTCTGGTGCTAGAGGCAGGGCTGGGAGTGTGATGATAAATTCTTATAACACACACTGGGTCCCTGACACGATCACAGGCTGTGACTGACCCACCAGTAATGTAACTGTTCCTGTAACAAGCTGATCAGTGTGTGTTATGCAGCCTGCTGTACCTGCTCCACAACCCCAGCCTGGCTTTCTAGCTCAAGCTGTAAAGATTCCTGCTTTCAGCTGTGAAGTCAGGTGTTGGCCAAGACTTAGGCCGTTACCTTTATACAGCCAGCAAATCCACCTACGTTAACAGTTGTCATCGCCTTATCTGTCCCCTTCAGCAGAAGGAGATACACAAGCCTGTGTCCAGAGAGTCAGTCTTTGTATCATTGGCATCAGCATCACCCTGGACAGGCTCAGTTCTGAAGCTCACTGCCTCGCCCAGAGGCTGTGACTCGTGCTCTCTCAGATTATCTGGTGCCCTCAATGTGGTGTAAGGTGAACTCCACCCTTCCAAGAGCCCTGCTGCAGTACAGCTAGGCCTTGGCTGCCCACTGCAGGCACCGCCGTGGCATCTCTCAAGGGTTGTGGTGTCTTCTAGCCGATAAAACTGTCCCCAGAGCACTGTGGCTTTGGCTCCCCACTATGACTCTCTAGGCTCCTCTGAGCCCCTTCAGTCTCTTCCTATATTTGGATCTTTCCTTCTGCTGGGTATTTCTCCCTCATTTCCCTTCCTCCCTGCAAGCAGAGGAGGGCTGTGCTATCAGCACATCTTCACTGCTTCTGTTTGCAGAGGGAGCCCAGAGCTTTGCTCTCCAACCCCACTGATAGAGACATCCCACTGTTTGGAGAAAGCCGTCAGCCCCGCATCGTGGTCAGTGATCCATAGCAGACTGGGGGCACAGCTTCTTTGCACTCCTCTGTGGTGCTTCCAGCCTGCCTGAGTGTGGCCCACGTGCAGGAGTCCTGGCTGTATGGCTAACTCTGCAGTGTCAACAGATGATGTTTGATCTTCTGACTAGTGAGCAAGCCTTGATCTCAGGACTGACAATAGATGCCTACAGGCCACCACGTGCCCTGGCTGTATTTCCTAGCAGCAAAGGGGAATGTTTCTGAGCACTTCTCATAGGCCCTTCTGTTCACACCACATGCCATTAAGGCCATTGCTATACCCACCCCTGTTGCTTTATATTGCTGAAGTCTCCCTCATCATCTATTCTCTGAACTCCAGGCTTCTCTGTCTGCAGCTCCATGTCAGGGCTGAGCAGGGGAGATAATGCCATGCTGCAGATGGGGGCTTACTGCCAAGCTAGTTGTGGGTCAGTTGAGGGGCAGAGCTTGGTCATAGATTACATCAGCAGGTTCGCTCAAGGCTGTGTTGGCAGGACCAGTCAGGGCACGGCAGGCCACCTGGCCTGATCTGATGGGGCATGTTCTACTGTTACGAGACAGCCAGACTCAGTAGGAAGAGGAGGGCAGTGGCCCTGCATGTCCTGGTTGACTTGCTTGGTTGCAATTCCTCTTGCTTGGGACCGTTTATGGGCAATGATGTTACCAGAACTGGTCATGGCAGGCCTGGAGATTTGACTGCCTGCATTATGTGCCACATTTGTCATCCTGGCAGTGTTCCGGGCAAGCAGGGGTGGTGATTGAATCCCCACTCCCAGAGCAGGAGGGCTGTGTCAGCGGTGAGGAAAGGGGTCATTGTGCAATGATCCCTGTCTATCGAGTGGCTCCCCAAGCAGTTGGAGAAATGGATGCTTTCTCCTGATGCATGGACAGCTACTCCTGAGCCTGTTCCTCTCACCTTGCCAGGTGGACCTGCTCCCCCAGCCTCACAGTGATTCGCCTCCAGCTTTCCAGCAGTGGGTGCCCACATGATTACCCAGGCCCCTCTTGCATCCTGGGGTGCTAAACCACCTGTTTCCTTCCCAGTGAGGGGCTCTCCTGCTGTGCTGCTGACCTTTTGGTCTCACAGCATTTGTGCCCAGTAGTGCGTTGGAACGTCACAGGGACTGAGCCATCAAAGACGTGTGCAGAACTCGAGCTGGCAGCACTTTCAGCCGAGCGCTAAAATTCTTAAAAGCAAACTGTCTGGGGGACAAACAAATGCAATGACGGGAGTAAGCGGTTCAGCAAGGCAGGGTGAATGCAGCAGCTCATGCTGGCTACAGACCTGAGAGTGTCTCATATCAGCTCTGCAGAGCCCTGTAACCTGGTGGGCAGAAGGTGCCCTCCCAGGGGTTTAGGGAGGATATGCACATGCTCCTGAGCTTTGGGAGGGTCCCATGCCCAAAAGTTGGCAAAAAGTTCAGGAGGGGGATGCCCACCCCCGGGAGGACCTTTTGGTGGAGGATGTCTGTTCCCTGGCGAGAGCATAGGCAGGGATGTCCACGCCCCAAGGCTCATGTCCCAGTGTATTTTTTAGTGTTTTAAAGAGTGAACCCAAGATTGTTCCTTACGCTGCTGGTGAATCGAAGCTTGCTTCCCACAGACTCGGGATCTGGGATGCTCCTGTGAGATCATCCAGTCTGCCCGGGATTGCTTCTTCCAGGACATTGCTTGACACCCAAAGCCAGCCTCAGCACTCCCCTGCCCAGCTCTCAGTGTCCCCTGCTCAAGCTGGCACATGCCACAGCCAGTGCAGGGAGTGCCCTGCTCTCAGGGCTTGTGATCCCCTCTAACAATGGGAAGAGAAGGAAGAACTGAATTCCAGTTCTGAGCATACAGGAGATTCTGCTCCCAATTCCCTCCTGGACAGGAGCTTTCCGAGCTGTTGATTGCTTGAAGAGGGTCACTGTGGATAAATCACTACTTTAGCCTCATCCCAGCTTCCAAAACTGTCCTGTGGTCACCTGGAATGTGGAGCTGTGGCTCGTTCAGGGTGGGAATGTGTTTGACTTGTGAGTGTCCGGGTCTGGGGCTCCTAGGAGAGGTAAGTTGCTGTCTCTGGGAATGCACAGTGCACTTGCCGGAAGAGCTAGGATCCATGGTAGGTCCTGTCCCCATCAGTCAGTGTTTTGTAAGGGCCGAGCAGGATCCCTGTTCCAGCTGTCTGCGGCACTAATAACTGCGCTGGGACTCTGTCAGAGAACACACTCTGATTCACACATGGTCTGCACTTGGGATTTTCCAGGACAAGCCCAATTGGGGCTATTTGGAAAATAACCCACTTCCCTCTCCCCACGGTGCCCATTGCCTGGAGCAGAGGTGTGGATTGCAGAGCAGTAATCCAGGGGGCACAATATATTCTCTTGCCTTTGCCCCATACCCTAGGAGAGATGCACATTCGCCAGCTCAGATAGCCAGAGCAGACCTGGGAAGCCAGCAGCTTCTGTCTGGTGATGGGATGCAGAAGGGTGGCAAAGAGCAGATGGGATGACACAGGGCTGTTACCTGACTTGTAAATGCTCCTTGTGTTCCCTGTTTGCAGATCAGCATCTTCATGACACACCTGTCTAACTATGGGAACGACCGGCTGGGGCTGTACACTTTTGAGAGCCTGGTCAAGTTTGTGCAGTGTTGGACCAACCTTCGCCTGCAGACTCTGCCTCCTGTCCATCTGGCAAAGAAGTACTTTGAAATCTTTCCCCAGGAGAAGAACCCACTGTGGCAGGTGAATAGGCTGTTCTGATCTTCCTTAGCCATTCAGGACTCCTCCCCATGGCCTTTTGCAGGAGGCTGCTCTCTCTTTGGAAGGTACATGGAGAGGGAAGGGTTGCCATGGTGACACTGCCGCTCCAGTGCCCAGAAGGGTCGGAACAGGGCTTGGTCCTTGTTGCCTCCCTCCTCAGATCCCAAAGACATGACGTTGGGGGAAGGGAGTGATGGGCCACGCTCCTGGTGTGAGCTGTGGGGACAGAGAGAGCTCTCATTGGCCTGGAGGGGGTCCCAGGTACTTGGCTAGTTGAGGATGTAACTGGGGGGAAGGAATGTCCATGGGGCTGGAAGAGCTTGCAGGCATGTTAATGTGACTTATCCTGACGTAATTTCACAGTATAGAATTCGTGTTGGTTAAATAAAAACATGCTTATTTCATTTCATCCCAGTACAGCAGCTCTCTGCATGTTAATAAGCAGATGAAATGAAGTGAAGATGATGGTGTTGTCAGTCTGCCAGAGCTGCTGTGCTGGGATGCAGCAAGGAAGGGATTGCTTTTCAGCCCAGAAGTGATGATGGGCCCACATCTTGGTTACTTTGGACAGGAATTGCGGGTAGCACTTTCAAAAGGGACCTAGGCTCCTAAATCACTTGGATGCTTTGGAAGATGTTCCCATGGCTTGGTCTGTGCAGTGCAGCCTGCTGGCACTCAGCGGAATGGGGATGTAGCTGTGAATTGTTCCTTGTGTGTTACGCTCTATCCGCAGGAGCCCTCATCATTGCTCCCTTGCTAATATTAAAGCCTGTTCACTCTGTTGTGCAGAATCCCTGTGACGATAAGAGGCACAAAGATATCTGGTCCAAAGAGAAAACATGTGACCGGCTCCCCAAGTTCCTTGTCATTGGACCCCAGAAAACTGGTAATTGTATAGCTCATTTAAAGATAAACTCCTGGCTTGGCTGCCTCCTACGCAGACAGACAGTTCGTAGATTTGTACAGCAGCAGCCAGTGATCACATGTGATTAGGGTTTCTGGTTTGTCCCACCCAAAGTGCAGCACCTCCATCAGCACACTGCTCCTACCACCCTGCTGGGGCATAATCCAAACTCGCAGGAAAGAGCCCCACCAGTTAAGTCACCGCGAGAAGTAGTGCAGGCTCTTGGTTTACCCACACGAGTCCTGACCCTCTTTAGCCGAGCCAATGTGCCTCTCTAGTGCCTTCCCAGTAACAGGTCTGTGCCCTCTCACGCTGACACACTGCACAGGGTCTGGGACCAGGTCTGTACATGGGGTCGGTAACTCATCTGGGATTGCTGTGGGCAGTGATTTGGCTAGAAGGGTATTGAGCTGAGCCGCCACTTCCAGCAATGACAGGTGCCAGCCATTTGTGTAGAATGGGGGCCTCAGTCCTATGGGTGAACCTCTTTCCAGCCCAGCTGCCATCCCTCTCACATGAGCCATTGGGGATCTCTGCTGGTGTGCCTGTGCCCCTGGCAGCTCTTGTGCCCTGTGCCCGTGCCACACTGTTGCTGCATAGTAAGGATACCTGGCTTGGCTGACTATCAGCATGCTGGAAGCTCTCAGCAGAGTCGTCAGGAGACACCAGCCTCTCTCAGTACCCTGGGTGACTCCAGCTCCATTAATTGTTGTTGTTCGTTGTAGGCACAACAGCTGTGCACTTCTTCCTGACCATGCACCCAGCGGTCACTAGTAACTTCCTGAGTCCAGCCACCTTTGAAGAGATCCAGTTCTTCAATGGGCCCAACTATCATAAAGGAATTGACTGGTAAGCATCCGAGCTCTTGTGCTCCCCTATAGGGATCAGTTGTCATGTTGCATCCTCCTGAATGTCCCTGGGCTCCATCCACCTCGAGTGTTTCAGCAAGCCCTCCATTTCTGTCTGGCACGTTGCAGCTCTGGGTGCTCACGGTCTCACAAGAGCTCGCTCTATTTTTTCCACTTGCTACGCCCCAGCTACACACCTGCTACAAGCTCAGCTTTTTCCTAAACTTTGAAAGCAGAGTCCCATTCAGGGAAATAAAGCCACGCATGCCCCTGCAACCCTGCATGTGCTGTGAAAGTCTGCCCAAGAGCAGATTGGGGAAATCTCCATACGATACTTGCTCTCCTTTGTCACATGCTCTGATGTGTTCATGTTTAAAGTATTGTCACTGGCATCTGAGGTCTGGGCTACATGCAAAGGTTTTGCTGGCATAGCTAAATTGGTAACAAATGTGGCAAAAACCCAATAATAAAAAGGGGTTGCCTGTATAAGTCCTTTTGCCAGTGTATAGCTAAGTTTGTTTGGTGAAGCAGTGAGTGGTCCAACTCGTGGCCTGTGGGCCGGATGTGTCCCATGGGCCGATTCTTTCCAGGCCCGAACATGTCCAGCTCAACAAAATGGCGTCCTCCGTGTGGCATGGCTTTGCATGCACAGTACATGTGAAGTCATGTTGCTTGAAGGACATCATTTTGTAGAGCACATATTTATATACATGGCCCGTGGAAGAGCTCCAGACAACTGCATGCTACCCGCAGCAGTGAAAAGGTTGGACTACCCAGAACCAGCAAAAGCACTCCTTTGCCAGCATAGCTATTCCAGCATAGCTAGTGTAGACAAGGCAGCTGTGCCCAATTAGTGCCCATTGAGATGGACAGGGTGGTTCACACCATGAGTTATTGTTCCACGCTCTCTATGGACCCAAGCAGATGTCTTTGTCTCCTACATTTGTTTTGGTCGGTCAGTTAGTCTGTCTACATGGGGAATTTTTATACTGCTCTAGTTATACCAGTGTAGAACCCTATGTGAGCACTCTTGTCCAGAACGAAAGTGTCCACTCAGGGAGTTAAACAGATATAACTCAAGATAACTTTACAGTGAAGACAAGCCCTACAGTTCTTGTATGTATCTCATCCCCCTAGTATATGAGCACCTCACAGTCTACAGTGTGGTTATCCTCACAGCACTCCTGTGAGGCAGGGCAGGACTCGCGTCCCTGTGGTACAGAGGGGGGAAGTGAGGCACAGAGAGACTAAATGACTTGCCCAAGATCACACAGCAAGTCACTGGCAGAGCAGGGAACTGAACCCAGATCTTCAAGTCCTGGCTGGATGCTACCCACTGGGCCGTCCTTTGTTCTTCACACAACAGTTAGAGCAGTGGTCCCCAACTTTTTCGTCTGGTGGGCACCAGACAAAGAACCGTGGCGGCGGTGGAGCACCCGCCGAAATGCCGCCAAATTTCGGTGGCATTTCAGCGGCGACGCCTCTTTATGACGTCGCTTGTCGGCGACAAGTGGCATCATTGAGAGGTGTCGCCACCGAATTTCTGCAGCGTTTCGTCAGCAACGCCTCTCGATGATGTCACTTGCCGCCGACAAGTGACATCATCGAGAGGCGTCATCGCCAAAACGCAGCAGAAATTCGGTGGCATTTCGGCGGATGCTTCACCGGCGGCCAGGATACGGGCGCATTTAGATGTCCCCACAGGCGCCATGGTGGGAACCGCTGAGTTAGAGTTTCACTTGTTTTCACTGAAAGCAGAGACCCTGGGAATAATCCTGAGGCCTGTCTGCATCCCCAGGTAGTTCCAGGCACCACCCGAGGGTGCTGTGCCCTACATTCAGGGCAATCTCTGTGCCCCTTATTGCATCCCCCTCTACTCCACATTAGACCCTACTCGTTCCCCATTATCCTCGTTCTGTGTCATCCCCTCGTTGACTCTCCATGAGTCTGGCCACCCCAAGCTCCTCTGCATGCCTTCTAGAGCCCTGAGGTGCCATCAGGCTGGTTTGCCCCGTGCCAGTTTTCTGCTGGGGTGTGCTCCCCTCATGTGTGCCATCAGGCTCTCCTGGTTTGCTCCACTTGACAGGTACATGGAATTCTTCCCCATCCCCTCCAACGCCAGCACAGACTTCATGTTTGAGAAAAGTGCCAATTACTTTGACACAGAGGTGGTACCGAAGCGTGGCGCAGCCTTGCTTCCACGAGCCAAAATCATCTCCATTCTGATCAACCCAGCCATCCGAGCCTACTCCTGGTACCAGGTATCGCTCCTTCCCGGGGGGCCCTGGAGAGGGTTGGAGATCTGCTCCAGTGTGGCATGCAGCCCCTGTACGAATGGATTTCTCCTGGGAGACCAGGATGGGTTAGTACTGATGGGAGTGTGTGGATTTATTCACAGGAGAACTGGGATGTGTTTGTGGTGCCCAAGGGCAGCAGAGAGCAGGGGGCTGCATGCACATTGGCTGGGGAAGGGCAGAGTTCTGTGTTCTGACCTCCTAACCATGTGTTTGTTTCCCAGCACCAGCGCGCTCACAGTGACCCTGTAGCTCTCAATTACACCTTCTACCAGGTGATTACTGCAAAGTCCCAGGCCCACCTAGAGCTGCGCAATCTGCAGAGCCGTTGCCTGCTCCCTGGAATGTATTCGACTCACCTGGAACGATGGCTGACGTATTACCCCTCTGGGCAGGTACAGAGCTCTGCTGCACTTGGCAGCGTCTCTAGTACTCGGCAGAAGGTTGTTCTGGGTTAATGAGCAGCTCTGGAGAAGAGGGTCAGAAAGCCCTAGTGCCCAGGGGCTGGGTGCCACAGTCCCAAGTGAAGCATGATGCACAGGGAATGGGTTCAGAGTTCAGCTTGGTGGCTATAGAGACAGGAAACTCCCCGTCTGTCTCATTCTCTCTCCACTTTAGCTTATGACTCTTTTTGGGGGAGGGGGATATAAACTGCTGCTTCCTTCCCTCCATGTTACCTGATAGAGAATCAGGCTGACATTGTGTCTATCCAATCAGGATCAAGTGTCTACAGGTTTCCTAGTGCCTGTGTGTACTAGGTGGCTGAGTGCTCAGACAGCACAGCAGCATTAGGAGGTCCAGGAAGCACTAGCTTACTGCAGCATTAGGTTCTCTTGCGTTTATCTTGGCAGTGTGTCCCCCTGCCCAACGGGTGTTCAGCTACTGTCGTGATACCGTAGCGTTGGACTCTGCTGCTTGTCACATTCACTTGTTTCTTTCCCATCTCATGAAGCCTGTAGCGCTGCTGAGTGTGGATTTTTTTGGAGAGGTATCTGGAGTCCCCAGACTACTGAAGTCTGGAGTGCAGCTGGCCTTCTGTTTATAGATTTCTAGGTCGGTCAGCACAAACTACAGCTCGTTTCCGTCTCTGAATCTGTCTTCATTGTGACAGGACATTTACAAACTCTCCTGTGTGCTTGGAGTCAGAAAACATTTTAGCAACTTCTCTTTTCTGACAGATGTAAAGCAAGATTTCCTGGATCTTGGCTTCTGTTGTCAGAGTTATTCTCAGGTGGTGTATGAGCCAGCAGATCCCATCATGCATTTTCAGCCACTTATTCCCTTCAGCAGCAATAGCTCTAAGACCAGGCAGTGGTTCTGCTTCCCAGAAAACGTAGTACTGCTGTAGTACTAACAGGCAAAGGTAAAACAAAGCCAGAATCTGTGTTCATGGCCTTGTTGCTGTCGGAGCAGAGCCAGTGCCTGACAAGAGTAGATGAGTTGTGCAATTGCAGTGAGGAGTAACAGATATTAACTCCTCTAAGGCAGTATGTTGTCCAGGGAGAGCCCCGGCCCTGGGCTGTTCCCTCCACATCTCCTGGAGAATTCTGGCTTAAGCCAACAGCTTGTAAACCCTGCCAGTTTAATTCAAATGCAGCAACTGGAAAGGCAACAGCAGCATCCCCAGCACAGGAGACAGGCTAGTGCTTTCATCTGGTGGTCAGAGCCAGGGAGATGGTGGAAGGAGTCTGTCCTGCATAAAGTGCGCAGGCACATCCCTGGGCTCACATCTCGCTGACCGGACTGTTTGAGCAGATGAGAGTGAAGAGAGGACAATACCCTCTTAGCAGAGGATGGCACTTAAAATGATGTCAGGACATAATACAGCAAGAAAACTTTTCAGCATAACTAATCACAACCACCCTGAAGCATTGTAAAAACATGGAACTTCGGAACCCTCCTGCTCTGTACAAAATCACCTGTGCTCTTCTTTCTGGCTGACTTTGTATTTCTCTACAGAATGAGCATCAGAGCACCCAATACCATACCGGGCAGGGACTAGAACTCTTTAGAATAAGACTGTGGCTGTCCCTAGTGGGGAGTTAACTTGGGTGATCAGCACTCAGGTTAGCCTGGCCTGGGGGTGAGCAGCCATACTGCCAAGCCCTACGCAAGGTACTATGTCCTCACTGGTGTTTCTGTCCCTTGTGTGTGTCACTTACTGCGGGGGGCATATCCCATGGTTGTCAGCGCTGCAGTAAGCTGAGCCACTCTATCGTCCTTTTCTAGTCAATTGAAGGAGACCTTGTTTGCCCTTCTTGGGAATAGTGGGAGGTGCTGGAAGCCTACTGGCACTGAAGTGATTTAGTCTGTGTCCTCTCTGCAAAGTGGGCAGGTTACCAGTCTGAATGCAGCAGCAGCCCACTAGCCCATGCTCCCAGAGAAACCAGCTAGCCCGGGTTTAAAGCACCATTCAACTCAGAGCGTTTGTGGGGGGACAGGAGTGGGGCTAGGGACAACATCCAAGTAAACTCTGCAATAAAGACATACCCTGAAGGAGCTGGTTATGCAAAAGGACATGGATATGTCACCTTTGGAAGACTGACCCAGGAAATACTGCTTCTCTAGGACACCACAAAGGGCATGGGCCCATCAGGGAGAGAAGCAAAGGGCTTAGTTACAAGCACAGATCTGCAGAGCTGAGGTCAGGCAACTGGGCTCTGAGTGGAGCGAGCACAGGGTTGACAGTGTGGAGTCATTGCCCAAGTCACAGATCTGCTGAGCTGCAGTCACCCAGTAAACGAGATAACACCACAAAGTGATTTGGGAGAGTGCTGTGGCAGGGACGGATGGAAAGCGATACATTATTTATTCACTGAATCCTCATTATTGCTAGAAGTGTACTGTGGACCCGTGACCTGCTGTCTGAGCTGGAAGCCTAGACTTTATCTCTCTCTATAAGCAATGGGATCTCTCTCCACTTTGCTTTACAAAAGCTACCTACCATAACTGGCAACAGAGATTTGCATAAGATTGCCCTTCTTGCCTGGCTGAAATGGTGCAGTCCTGCACCTTCCAGTCCCATGGCCAGAGTGACTGGGTGGGTTTAATGGCCCCTTTAAGAAAGAACTGGTCCTAAAAACTGGGTTTCTCCAAAGAGGAATCCCCCAAAAAACGCTAACGGTGTAATGGTTGTACAGCACTGGGGCACAGCTTCCTGTAACTATTTATTTGGCCTGGGATTCTGGGCACACAAGGAGCAGAGCTTTAGGTCTGCCCTGGACAATGAACTAATTGCATGGAGAAGGATTCTCAAACTTTTTGCTAATACCCCACAGTTCTTTACAATGGTTTGTGTCCATGCAGGTTTATCAGAGTGACTCCATAGGTGAGGGGCAGAGGCCTTTCCATCATCTCCTCCTGCCACTAGAAGATACCCACCCCAGATTAGGAGAGGAAAAGCAGATTGCCCACTCTGAGGTCAACTTCAGTGTCTGCAGAGAGATACATCGCCTCCCCACAGTGCCTGACCTTCCATCAAAATTGCCAAAAGCCATCTCCTTCTGTGGCCAAGGGCTTCTGTTTCATTACTGGATCTGGAGTGGTCTAGGGCCCAGCTCCCCAGAACTCACACCAAGTCTTTTCTCTTGGATGATTTCCTCTTTCATGGAGAGTCCAGCTAGTACAAAGAGACTGATGGTTATTGTCTTTCATCCTCTGAGGGAGGGAAATGAGCCAGAGCAGACTGTCATGTAAAAAGGAAGCATTGGCTGTCAAAAAGGATACATGTAATTGATGGCTAGCGCTGAGGCTAGGTGCTCAGTTACAGGCTAAAAATTTTGACACCCTGTTTTGAGCTGTTTTTATGTTGTAAATGTTGGTCACGTTAGGACTCTTCTATCTCCAGCAAAAAAGGTCCAGCACCCAAAAGAGGAACAGCACCAGCTTTTCCCCTCAGGCTCTTGAGGGTTGGAAGCCGCAGGTGTTAGGGCTCTTGGGGCAATGTCCTGTTCCAGATGGGCTGCTCTCTGGGTTGGTGCCAGAGGCTGACTTAGCTCACACTGAAAGCTTTGTGGACTCTCTGTTTCAGATTCTGATTGTGGATGGCCAGGAGCTCCGGCATAGCCCTGCTTCCATCATGGAGAACATCCAGAAGTTTCTCGGGGTGACACCACTCTTCAACTACACCCAGGCCCTTAAGTAAGATTCGTCAGTATGTGCGTACCACTGCTAATATTGCTAGGCAGCTGCATTGTGAGCTTGCTCGTGACCTTCACCTCAGGTGAAAGGAGAGGTGGTCTGTCATGAGCTTTGTCCCTGGCCTCTCCTGAGAAGGGATTGCAAGTTGGCCTGACTGGTGTGGTGAGTTTAAAGAAGCTTCTCTACTGTGCTTATGTGATCTAACAACATGCTGAAGCACTTGATTCCCAGAGCTGGCTGGAAAATGCTGCTCGCCTTCATCCACCTGTCACTTAGCTTCATGCGAGCCAAGAATTAGCGTGGGATAGTAGAGAAGTCTGGTTATTCTTTTTGTAGGCAGTACAGCACCCCATATTTGGACTCGTCGTCTCATTGTGTGGTGTCCCCTGCTTGCTGATGGAGAAGTAACCTAATGTTGTTCTAGATCCCTGCCTGAGCTGAGCACTTTTTGACAGAGACACTGAAGTCATGAAGTGCTGTTGGTATGGATGTTGAAATTACCTGGAAAAGACGGTTACTCACCTTTGTAACTGTTGTTCTTCGAGATGTGTTGTTCATATCCATTCCAGTAGGTGTGCGCGCGCTGCGTGCACGTTCGTCGGAGACTTTTGCCCTAGCAACACTCAGCGGGCTGGCAGGTCGCCCCTGGAGTGGCGCCGCTATGGCGCTGGATATATACCCCTGCCGGCCCGTCGCTCCTCAGTTCCTTCTTGCCAGCTACTCCGACAGTGGGGAAGGAGGGCGGGTGTGGAATGGATATGAGCAACACATCTCGAAGAGCAACAGTTACAAAGGTGAG